>NW_008354017.1:819396-857731 GCF_000622305.1 Nannospalax galili | reverse complement strand
ACTTTGAACATAAATGCATGTTGAATTTTGTCAAAGGCTTTCTCTGCATCTATTGAGATGACCATGTGGATCTTGTTTTTGAGGCCATTTATGTGATTTATGACATTTATTGACTTATGTATATTGAACCATCCTTGCATCTATGGGATAAAGCCAACTTGATCATTGTGGATGATGTTTTTGATGTGTGTCTTATGCAGTTTGCAAGTATCTTATTGAGAATTTTTGCTTTATGTTTATTGATAATATGGGTCTATAGTTTTCTTTTTTGGTTGTATCTTTACCTGGCTTTGGTGTTAGAGTGATGCTAGCTTCATAGAAGGAATTTGGATGTTCTCCCTCTATTTCTATCTTTTTGAATAAATTAAGTAGTATTGGATGTAGATCTTCTTTAAATGTCTGATAGAATTCTGCTCTAAATTCATCTGTTCCTGGGAGTTTTTTAGTTCTGAGCTTTTGTATTACTGTTTCAATTTCTTTTTGTGATATGGGTCTTTTTAAGCTGTTAATCTCTTCTTGGTTTAGTTTTGGTGGTTCCCATGCCTTTAGATATGCATCCATTTCTTTTAGGTTTTCAAATTTAGTAGCATATAAGTTTTTAAACTATTCCCTTATAATGTTCTGTGTCTTTCTAGTGCCTGTTATGATGTTTCCCCTTTCACCTCTGATTTTGTTGATTTGGAGGTGCTCTTTCTTTCTTTTGGTTAACTGGGCTAGCAGTCTCTGAATCTTGTTTCTCTTTTCAAAGAATTAGTCTTGGATTCATTGATTCTTTGCAATGTTTTCTTTCTTTCAATTTCATTAATTACTGCCCTTTTTGTTATTTCTTCTTGTCTGCTGGGTTTGGGTTTCGTTTGCTGTTTCTTTTTAAGTGTCTTGAGTTGCAATGTTAAGTCATTTATTTGTGTTCTTTCTGATTTTTTGATGTAGGCACTTAGAGCTATAAACTTCCCTCTAAGGACTGCTTTCAGCATGTCCCACAGGTTTTGTTGTGTTGTATTGTCCTTTTCAATTAGTTCCAGGAATATTTGTGTTTCTTTCTTAATTTCTCTTTTGACCCATTCATCATTCAGGAGTGTGTTGTTTAACCTCCATGTGTTCACGTGATGATTAGGGCTTCTTCCAGTGTTGATTTTACTTTTATTGCATTGTGGTCTGATAGAATACATGGAATTATTTCAATCTTTTTGTATTTGTTGAGGTTTGTTTTATGCCCTAGTATATGGTGGATTTTGGCGAAGGTCCCAGGTGGTCCTGAATAGAAAGTATGTCCTTTGATGCTTGAGTGGAATACTTGGTAGATGCCTGTTAAGTTCATTTGATATATGGTATTATTTAATTCAGAGATGTCTCTCTGTTAATAATAGAGATGTCTCTCTATTAACTCTCTGTCCTGTTGACCTGTCTAATGGAGACTGGAGTATTGAAGTCCCCTACTATTAATGAGTTTGGATTAATCTGGGTCTTAAAGTCCTGTAGTATTGTTTTTATGAAGTTGGGTGCATCAGAGTTTGGTGACTATATGCTCATGATTATAATATCTTCTTGATTTATTGTTCCTTTGTTTAATATGAAGCAGCCCTCTTTATCTCTTCTGATTTGTTTTAGTTTAAAGTCTATTTTGTCAGATATTAGAATTGCTACGCCTGCTTTATTCTTAGTACCATTTGCTTGGTATATTTTTTCCCATCCTTTCACTTAAAGATAGTGTCTGTCCTTGAAAGTGAGATGAGTTTCTTGCAGACAACAAAACAATGGGTTTTGTTTCTTAACCATTCACTTAGTCTGTGTCTTTTGACTGGGGAGTTCAGTCCATTAATATTTAAAGTTATTAATGAAAGATGAGTATTGAATCCTGTCATTTTTATTTCTGTTTACATTCGTGATGTAGCTGTACTTTTCCACAGTTATACCTTCAATGAATTTCTTTCTGCAACCCCTTGGGGATAGTCATTCCTTTCTTCAGCTGTTTGTATTCCTTCCAGAACTTTCTGAAGGTCTGATTTTGAGGATACGAATGAATTCCTTCAGCCTATTTATGTCATGGAAAATTTTTCTTTCCCCTCTGACTATAATAGACATTTTGACTGGGTATAGTAATCTCGTTTGGCGTCTGTGGTCATTTAAAACTGGGAATACTTTGGTCCAAGCTCTCTGGCTTTCATAGTTTGCACTGTAAACTCATCTGTAATCCTAATGGGTTTTCCTTTATATGTGACTTGCTGTTTCTCTTTTGTAGCTTTCAGTATTGTCTCTTTGTTTTGTACGGTTAGTGTTTTTATTATGATGTGCCATGGAGAGTTTTTTGTTTTTTTTTTTCTAGTCCTGTCTGTTTGGTGTTCTATATGCTTCTTGCATTTGTATGGGCATGTCTTTCTTTAATTTTTGGGAAATTTTCTTCCATGATTCTGTTGAAGATCTTGTCCATGCCATGATCTTGGGATTCTTCTCCTCCCTATATGCCTATGATTTGTAAGTTTGGTCTTTTCATGGTGTCAAACAATTCCTGCATATTCCATTCTTGTGTTTTCTTGAATTTTTCATAATCTTTGCTTTAGTGGTCTAGTTCGTCCACTTTAACTTCCAGTCTTGATACTCTGTTTTCCATTTCATTCATCCTGTTCTTGAGGCTTTCTCCTGTCATTTTTTAATTAGCTTACTGAGTGTTTCACTTCTGTCTTCATTTCAACCTGAGTATTCTTCTGTATTTCTAACTCTTTTCTGAATACATTTGGAAGTTTATCTCTATCTTCCTTTAGTTCTTTGATTTCTTCTTTTGTGTGTTCTTTAAATTCACTGAATTCTTTTATCATGTTTATAATTGTTCTTTTGATTTCCATGTCCTGCATTATCTCTAGGGGTTTCTCATTGTACTCTTCTAGAGGACTATTGGTATTTGGTGGGAATATGTTATTTTGGTTTTTCATGTTATTATTTTTTGTCTGTGATTTTGAAATGTGGATTTCTTTTGTAGTTTCTGATTCTCGTGAGAGACTCAAGCCTTCAAATTTAGGTCTCCTTCTTTTCGTCAACTTTATTTGTTTTTGTGGTTTACTTTTTGGGCATGAAAAGCTGGTTCCTCTAAGCTTCCAGTTCTCTCTTTTGATTTTATATTGGTGTGGCCAGATTGCTTTTGTCTTCAGGAGTTCCCACAGAGGCCCAAATCAGATGAGGATCAGATGCTCTCAGGCTTTCCCCTAAGGTCTGGATCCCTCCAGGAAAGATTTTGGCTTTAGGAATTTGGGGGTTCAACTGGCCTGGGTGCCAGGCACAGGAAAGATGCTGGTCTAGGGCAGCTGGTGGCTGAGCCCCTGAGAGATGCAAAGGAAGATGGGGGCAGGAAGCAGCCCCAAGGGCTCCCTGGGACTGCACTGAGGAGCTGGGTTGGTCTGGATGCAAAGGATCAGGAAGACGAAAGGTCAGCCAGGGCATCAAGGAAAGAGGCTGAGGGTCTTATGCAGGCCCATGGAAGCAGAGGGAGGTGAGGGTGGGGCCAGGCCCAGAGTGCTCCTGGAGACCTGAGAAGGAACTGAGTTGATCTGGATCCCAAGGATTAGGAAGCAGTGGTGGTTCCCCAGGTGTCTGGGGCATCAAGACAAGGAATGGGACAGGACCCAGGCTAGGAGGAGAGACCTGAGGAGGAGATGGGAGGGTGAATGAGGCTGGGGAAGTCAAGGTGCAGAGGGTGCAATCAAATTACCCTGGAGAGAGCCGCCTGCGGGTAAGCGCAGTGGTGTTATTTTGGGAGGTCTTAGAAAGTGTGGCCATGCTGGAGGAATTATGACACTGTGGGAGAACTTAGATACTTAAGCCTTTCTAAAATGCAAGTGCCTCTCTTGCTTCCTGTGCCTGTTTGAAGATGCGAGAGCTTAGCTTCTGTACCGCCTCTAGCCACCCCTGCTACCATGCCTCCCCAGATGGGCTCAGTGCCCCTTTGGAACCATAAGCTCAACTAAATTCTTCCTTCTGTAAGTAGCTTTGGTAAGTGTTTCTCTCACAGCAACACAAAAGTAACTAATACAGTGCCGGGGGTTCGAACCAGCGACCTCCAGGGAGGTGATGATTGGGGATGAGCAAGCACACTGTTCGCCAGCCCATGCCGCCCCCATTACCTGGGGACCCTCAGACGCAACAGGGAGTCTAGTCAAGCAGACACTCATTTATTGCAGGTGTTACAAAGCTTATACAGGGACCTCGAACTCCCCCCACAGGGTGTATCTTATGGATGATCACGTGCTGATCATGCAATCCTCAGCAGTGTGGAAGTATTCTTCAGACTTTCAAAGCAAGCCAGGCCGTGCCCCCCAGGTGGGGCCTTTAGGTCCCCACAATACAGCACACTATATTCAGTTTAAAGTGGAAGCAGGCATATTCTGTTTTTTACACCTTAGGAAGATAGCATAGTTTTAATGAAATTAAGTCAGAGAAGTATTTTGTGCTCCTTCTGAAAAGTTGACATTAATAGAAAAACCAAAAAAAAAAAAAAAAAAAAAAATGAATTCTCTCTGAAGAAAACAGGAAATCAGTGATAAGAACAGAGATAGAATGTTTGTTTACTTATTTATATTTATTTATTTTGGAGACAGGGTCTCAGGTGTCTCAGGCTGATATTGAACTGGCTGTATAGACAAGGATGACCTTGAACTCTTGACCTTCTTGCTTCTGACTTCCATATACTTGAAAAACATATGTGGGCTGCCATGACAGCATGGGAAATCCAAACTTTTACACCATTTCTTATATATGCTGTCTTATATATCATCTACTTTTCCTTTATAACGTATATTAATATACCCTCTTATGAGTTGAAAGGGCTGTTTTAACAAAAGGAGTATAGACTGTGAATATTAAAATGCAACTGTTACAAACTGTCCTCAGTTATAACATTAGATGAAGGGAGAATTGTGTAATATTTTGAGGATCCATAGGAAAATGATTTTGCATTTACTGACAATTTGATCATTTTGATAGAGACATGTTGGCTATAGAAACACATCAAAAATCCCTTAGCATGGGATTGTTGTGCCCAGAGAACAGACCCCCAAGAATAACCACAGAATCCAAAGGGCATGCAAGAACAAAGAGTCTTTATTCGGGCTTAAGCCCAGGCTCTCAGACCTCACCAACTCAATGGATCTGTGCTGGGAACCCCGATTGCAGGGGGAGGAAGACTTTTATAGGTTTTAGACCAAGGCAGGAGGTGAATAACAGAGTTACATCTTGATTGGTCCGAGGAGCCCGCTCACGACAACACACTTTTGAATTGATTGGTTACAAGGGATGCAGTTCTGGGGGTTTCTCATTGGCGGGTGCTACCCTCAGAGCTATGGAATGTGCTGTTATCTGTGAGGCCAGAAGTCTCTGTTCTTACCTTATAAGGCTGCTATATGCCTGGGCCTGCTTGATCTATAGCCTCCTGGGGTGGGGGGTCCAGGCTTGCCTGAAGCAACTAGTCAAAATGGGGTCAGTGCAGTTTGTCCTCTCAGCCTAGCAATCAAGCAGTTTACAGAAGCCAGAAAGAGCCATTATTCCTAAAGAGGGGCAGGGCAGGAGGCCACAGAGGAGGGTTTCACAGGATGAAAGGCCAGATGTGATTTTTATCAGTTTTTATCAGCTGTCCTTTTTGTCATACCGCTTGATGTATTCAGTATTTCAGCAAGGCCAGTAATTAGTTAAGCATCACAAAATAAGCCAGGTAGTGTTTAAATCTATGCTTTTTGTGACTACAGACTTTTTTCCCTTCTGCCTGGGAAGCTTATGTTGGACTACTAAATTCCTGAGCTTTGAATACCAATCCAAGTTAGACTGTGCATTATAACAGACTATCACACTTCATTTAAGAATTTAGCATTAGGTTGCTAAGATTTTACTTAGTAATATAGATACATTAACATCAAGTATAAGATCAAAAATAAGAAAAGTAGCAAGCCGTCAGCTTAACATCATTTCATAATAGAGCCTTAGTATCAAAAGAAAACATAAAGAAAAATAATAAATTAGCCTTGGAAAAATTGACGTCTTGTTATGGAAAAATCAGAGACCAAAAGCCAAATTCAGGTAAGGAGAGGAAATTCCAATTTGACACTAACAGGACTGACCCACAAATCAAAAGAGTCAGATCCCTTGTTCAACTTTTGGAGGGTCTTTATACTCACGTGTGGGGAAATGCAAACAAAAGGCAAAAGAGCATATAGGTGACAATTAAATTAAAAGGTACATGTGATATTTAAGCAAGGTAACATAGGACCACAAAGGTTACAGGAATGTGAAAACTTTGGAAAACAAAGACTTCCATCCTGGGCAACCACAGGGGACAGAATGGGAAGACTCCTTGTCCCCTCCCCCATACCTGTCTCAAGAGCTTTCCCTGTTGTAAAGTTCTTAATAAGCATCACATTGTAAAACTTTCCATTTCTATCACATTTTATTATTGGCTGGTCAAATCTTATTTAGACAGACACTTTTACCCAAAGCTGTGTCTTAGAACATTTTTAACAAATTTAAATGTGGGAAATTGCTTTCTGTTCCTAAAAAATCTTACTGTTATTGTCCTGCACTGCATTTAACAAATTTTGGCTTGCTGTTTCTCAGGGGTTGAAGAGATGGCTCAGCAGTTAAGAACACTGGCTGTTCTTGCAAAGGATATGGGTTAGATTCCCTGCACCCACATGGCAACTAATAACCATCTACAACCCCTGTTCTGACCTCCATTGCAATTGCAGGACATGGGTGCACCTACCTACATGCAGCTTTAACTTGGACTTATTCATCTTAGTACCAGCTGAACCAAGTGGACTGCCTAGCATATGTTGGGATCCCAATGTTGGATGAATGAAGGGGAGACAATAAATGAAAGCAGCACAGCCCACGGACAGACTGCTTTTGTTGCTTGGAAGTCTCTTATGCTGAGCTGAAATTCTTCCATAAATCTTATATCTCTACTGCAAAGAACACTTTTTTTTTTTTTGGTTTGTGAAGCTATTTCTGCTCCACACATTAAACCTTCAAATATTTCAAGTTATTTTTTTTTCTTCTTTAAGACTCATTTCCTTAAAATATTCATACTAGAAAAGTGTTTAATGTTTGGACAGTTCCTGATTTTCTGTTCCTTCTTTTTCAACTCTTTTTTTTTTCTTTCCCTCTCTCTCTGTGTGTGTGTGTGTGTGTGTGTGTATGCATGAGTATGTGTGTGTTCCAGTGTGCATGTCCATGCTCACAAGTATGTTAGTCAGAGAAGGATGTCAGCTGTTGTTATCATCTAGGGGTCTTGATCAGTTTCATTTCCTCTGCTAATTAAAGAATTAAAAGGCGGTAAGAATCTCAGCTACAGCTGCAAACATTATTAAAAGAAAACATATACATACATGAACACACACACACACACACACACATGCACGCACATGCACATACTCACACAGAGAGAAAGATTCTCTACAAGTTGAGAAGGGATACAGAAACTAAAGTCCAAAGCCCCAGGAAGGCCTATTTCTAAAACACAACTTAAACAAAGAAAAAAGGTCTGATACTCCCACAATCCCAAGCTGAGATATGTGTGGGACTGGTCTTATACTTATCTAGACTGACCTGGACTGGTCCGATGGAGGGGGACCTTGCCAGAAGAGAAAAACCCTCAAGGTCTTTGACTCCGGTGAGGAAGAACTCAGGAGTTTGCCATCTTTGTTGTTCATTAGTTGCTGTTTCCCTATAGTAGCTTCTAGTACCTCAATGTCTTCCTCTATCACTCTCCACTTATCTTTAAAGACAAGATCCCCACATTGAACCTCAAACTCACCATTTCAGCTCGACTGGCTGGCCAGCAAATTCCTGGGATTTTCTGACTCCATCAGAATCCTGGGGTTGAGACGTGTGACATGTCCATCTCCTCATCCCTTTAAATTTGTTTTAATCTCTTAATACATGGGAATATCATGGAGAGGTTATGTATATAGGTTTTAATTTAGAAAGATCTGAATTTCAGTATTTGGTGAACTATTAAATAGCTAGAAAAGCAATCTGAGTTGACAGACTACAATTACCTGAGATTTGGTTTCATCATGTCTAAAATTTGGATAATGATAATTACAAATAATATATGGTGAGTCCCAGTAGACAATCTGGAATATAGTTAAGCATTGAACTAAATATTTTAACAGACCTGGTGTATAATTTAATGATACAATGTAAAAGAAATACACAGTATTTCACAGGACTGTTCAGTAAAGCTCCACATGGTAGGAAAGAATGGGATCTGGGCCTGGACTCTAACATGAACTGCCCAGGTCTCTGTGGATGACCTCCCAGTTACTGCTAGGGAAAAAAATAGAATATCTCAAGAAAGCTTGACTTTCAGATGTCAGAGGTGTACTGAAGTAGCATGAGTCAAAATTAGAATAGAAATAAAACTAGCTAGGACTCCTGCTCTCACAAAGACCTACATGAAACACAGCATGACCAGAAAAAAGTTTGTGCGATGCAAATGTCTCAGTCTGCCAGGAATGGGCCAATGAGCCTTTGACCTTTCTCCAGCTCTGGCCCACTTTCACCCTGGCAAATGTCTTTGCCCGTTAAATCAACTGTCTCTTCATCTGTCAGGGTCCATGTGTCTGTCCAAATTCTTGTTCAGGGACACAAAAACTTAAGAATCTCACTGGGTGCTTACTAGCCTGCAATCCAGAACTTTCATATTTGATGACCCACTAGGTAGAATATCAGAATCATGTCTCTAATCTCATAAACCTTTAACTCAAAGCAGTCCAGTAAGCCTTCTTCCTTTGTCTCTTCCTTCCATTCTCCACCAACTTTCACCTCCCTCTTCCCTTTTACTCCCAAAGCACACAGATGCTAATGACACAGGTACAGAGACCTCAAGTGTGTAAGTGAAGCTGACATCACTGGAGCTCTGACTGCATTTTGTGGTACATGAGAGGGCCTGAAATGTTCCTTCTCCTAACAAGCACACCCATTGTATAAGCCAATCAACATCTTTTTTTCCTTTCCTTCCCTCTTTCCCTTTACCCAGAAAACTGAGAAAGGGTACATTCAGACCATTTTCCCTGCCCTGCGGAACTCATGCTGGGATGCTCTCGGGGAGACCCTCAGGACATGTGATGTCTGTCAGCCTGCCAATGTGGTATAGACAGTAACAGCTTCTTTGGCAAGATGTACATGGAGCTACAGCCACCCCCAGGAAATATTCTCTGAGGTAACTAGACTCAAGTTCAGACTAGAACCTCCATCAGCATGTGCTGGGCAAAGAACATGTTGAGGAAAACATTGGTAGCCTGACAAATGCAGGCCAAAGATAGAGGTACTCACAACGACGATGCCAGTTAAATGGGAAACCGAAATGATGACACATGTGGAAGTGTCATTAAGGTGCGGGTAAAGTTGGTGCTGTACAGGTAGTGCTTCAGATTACCAGTGCCTGATAGCATGAGGATGAAGGTGGGAGAGAATACTTTAATCTATTAAATAGTCCCGAGAACTTGGGGTAAACAAGACACATGCATTCTTCATGCCAGTGGCCCTCACTTTCTTCTTTCTCCTTCAGAATATTCTGTTCCCTCAAACTCCCAGCTCAGATATATCCTTGAGAATTAAAATAAGCTTGATTTTGAGAATAAAAAGAAAAAGAAGCTACTGTTTTACTGTAACATCCGGTCTCAGTATAACCTGGTTGACAGGAGAGTTTGGCCAAAAAAAAAAATGAAAGTTTAAACTGAAGGATGAAAGTCAAATTAAGGTACTACCACGAAGCTGTACCTGCTTTGTAGGAATTGAGGAGCTTAGGGTGCTCAAGGAAATTGGCTGACAGAAAAATATAAAATACAGCCTTGCTGATTCTTTGAGTACTGACTCGGTTACCTCCAACAATGGAGATAAAAAAATATTTCTATTTTGCTTTTACTAAGTACATTCTATTTTAATGTAATTGCATCATGTGTGTACGTGACAACTACATTCATGAATTGTTCATGTGTCATTCTGTATCTTAGACACATGACAAAATTCAACCAACCCCTAGATTTTTATCAAGACTGTATCCATTTCATTTTTAAATTCTTTTATTTTGTGCTAAAATTACTATTTAGAATTCCTAATTTAATGTGTGTGTCTATGTATGTCTGTGTGTGTGTCTGTCTGTCTTTCTGTCTGTGTGTATGTGTGTGATAGTTTTTAACTACATTAATACACAAGAGCTTTTGCTTCTGTCTTTTTTTTATTCTCTCTTAAAAACAATAGCCAAAATTAAAAAAAAAAATAAGATGGTTGTAAATTTGGGACTAGAGAAAGAGAAGACAGTTTATAGGATGACTGTAACTGAGGCTTAAATAAAAAATTAATAATTAAAAAAAACCTTACTAAAAGATCAAATTTCAGCTTTCCTCCTCATGAAATCTTTGCATTGATGCTTTTAAATGTTAATTCTAGAAATCACAGCTGAAATAAATTATTGCTATGGGATTTAAGGAAGTAAAAATGATTTACAACAGATATGAAGTAAAAGCATGATCGTTTCTTGTTATAAATAAAATTTAGATTTAACTATGTGCTGAAAGACTTAATAAATATCCATTACACTACCTTATATATTTAGGCACCCTTAATGTCTTGAAATCTAATAAAATACTACTTGTAGGCCTATTAAATAGGTTTCATCAAACTTTAAAATGCTTTAAATACCATCTTTACATAAAACAATGTTCTTTGGAGTCATATGACAAAAATTTAACTATAAAATGGATATTACAATAAATCTGATCCTCAAATGCAGCAGCATTCAAAATCTGGATAAGTTTACTCTGCAAGAGAGAAAGATTATGGTATTAAATATTATCAAAAAGTGAGACAACTAATATTTTACAAAATATTAGGAAAATTCTAACTTTCAGTTTTGACATTAAAGAATAAAAATTATTGATTATGTGTCTACATTCTACTCTTTAAGAAAAATTTTTAAACTTTCAAGGCTCTTATCCTGTACAGACTAAAACTAGAGATGAAAAAAGGGTCATTTTAAAAGCAAGACTGTTGATGACTGCTCTGACTGAGCCTTGATAATAAGGTCCTAGCTCTTTGACATGTAATTCTTCTGTTATCTTTATATTATGACTCATGTCTTTGGAAGTATATGTTTTGGATTAAAAATTGCTTAATGCTATGGAGGAAATAAATTGCTTAAAATAGACAAAAGATAAATTTAAACTATAAAATATTTGGGTTTTCTAACAAATCTATCACTGTATATGGCAATGTGTACATATGTACTATCTACATGTTCTGGTGCTTTTGTATTGTGCTCATTGTACCAAACTGGCTTCGAAGTAAGTGGTCATCTAAATTAAAACTATTGAATCGGCTCACATTCCGAAAGCTCATAGAGTTACTGTAATTTTAGGGCAAACATCTGAGCTCTGGCAGCCTCCACAGATTAAACTTTGCAACCAGTCCAAATATGTCAATTAGAGAGTCAGTAATGGTGAAGGACAGAGAGAAATTATCCAATCAATATGGCCACAAATTGGAAAACAGATAGATCTAATAACTCCAGGTTCATCTCTTAGGTATTTATGTGAATTTTAAATTTAAATGACAAAAGTAACATAGAAAGCAATAGGAATAAAGTGTATTGCTGATAATGTTTAAAAACTTAAAATGTTTTCAGATAAGAAAGGAGATTTTTTCTAAAATGTAAGTTAAATGAAGACAAAACCAGAAAAGGTAAGCATATTGCCGAAGGCCTAAGTCACAGAATAGTTATGAAAATTAAAACAATGTTGACAAATGTGCAACTAACTTTTCTATAATGAAAATTTTTCCTAAATTCAAATATTGATAAATTCTTACTGCAGTTACAAAGCTATTCCATATATTATTTATTTAATGAAACACTGAGTGTGTGTGTGTATATTTTGTGTGTGTGTGTGTGTGTGTGTGTGTGTGTGTGTGGTTATGTGTGCTTGGCTTTTTTAGTATGATATATTATGAATTTGTTATTTTGCTACAAAGTATTTTTATACTACAAATTCTAATATTCCAGTAGCTTAAGAAGGTGTACCTTCCTGTGTGTTAAAGAGTCAGGGGTCTCTTCTCAGTGAGTCAGGCTGAAGACTACAAGCTATGTTGGCTGAGATTCCTCTCCCAGTTCAGTCAGCTTATTAGACAGTTTCTTTCTCTTAGGAGCATGGCTAAAGTCATGCTTTCTCGGTGGCTGTGACCTGTGAATAGCATGTAAGCTCCCTCAGCTCCTGACACATAGCTACCTCTCGTGATAGCTTTCATTTAAAAGTAATCATACTGAAATTCCTGATATTTGAAGTCTTTTCTAAGATGTCTCCTCTCTATCCCTTTTTTTAAAAATTTATTTAATAACCACACAATCAGAAGAAGCATTTCATTACAACAGCACTGACATAATCAATAACAATTTCCAGAGCTAAGATGCATCTCCTCCAAAATTGGCTGTAAATTGTTGAATTAATACAGTTATACAATATTGTACTCAGTATAAACCCTATAATATATAAAATTGAATGAGGTTTTTAACCTTTAAGAAAGATCTCCATTTCACTATTAAAATACACAGTTTCATACAGAAAAATTCATTTTCAATACAATTGACACTAAGATGCACATGCATTTCTAATCTCTATATATCTGATTATTACTAGTCACAGTCGGTTACTTTCTGAGCTCCTTGGCATCTGAGAATGGATATAAAGTCATCAGTTATATTTCAATGGTAATGTTTTTCACATCCATCAATTATTAAGGAGCAAATTTTTATGTTTTGAAGAATTATTATTTTTATTTTTCCACCCACTTCCCAGGTAGCACCCTCCTATAGCCTCCCTCCCCCCACTAGAGCCCTTATACTCTGATATCCCTGCAACTGCTGTGTTGTCGGCACCCCCAACCATTCCCCACTACTTGCCCTTCTGGTGAATCTAGTCAGCCTATCTAGAGGTCTTTGTTTTAGAATCAGTTGTCAATATTCCTTTGGATAAGATTGGGGTCTGCTGTTCAATTTCCCAGTTCTATGCTGGGTTACTATCTGGGAATCCCTCTGGCCACCCTGACCAACAACTCAGAAGAAGGTATCACCTGTCTGGCATTGTTGCTTGTTATGTAGCCTTTAGCTATACATGTGGACTCTTATGAAATTATATTGTCCCCTTTAATCTTTGGTTATACTTTTGTTTTGGTGTTTAAGGCCATACATTCTGACTATCTCAGTTATTTAAATAAGAACGAATCATGATAATCTCCCTTTTGATTATCTGAAAATCCAATGATTTGAGACATTAATTACATTTACCATATTCTGTGACCTTGGTCACAAAAGATAACCTGGTCACATGAGTGAAATCTAATATATACACAAGTGCAGGCAACACCCAAGGAGAGGGGATTACACAGGGTTTATCTTCATGGGAGAGTAGGATTCAGAAATCTTGAAAGCCATATGTATTTTCCTTTTTCTTTTCCCTGCTTTCTCTTTGTTCTTCTTTTATTGTGCTTTGTTTTGAGAGCCATGTGCAACTTCTGCCTGCCACTGTTATTATTTTTTGTACATAGTTAGCAATAGTATTAGTAGCTTTGGTTACATATTTCTGATTTCTCACTGATAGAGCACAGGATATAAATAATTTCCCTGTCTCTGGCATTAGGTGTGGATCAATGACTCCTTTGAAGAATAGATTGTGAGAGGAAGTGGTATATGTCATTTCTAAATAGAAGTCCTAAGAACTGCAGTTTTAGTATGACTTTTTCTCCAGATATAATATAATTAGCACATCACCATCTGGAAGTAAAGATAACCTTGGTTTGGTAGCCATGGCAATGAAATTATCCAAATACTAGAATGTTAGTTAAGTCAATGAATATGGTAATAGAGCTGTTAACCCATGTTAATAGAACTCTTTTGAGAAACTGAGGCATGAGACCAGCTAGGCAATGAGAAAGCACCAAGATATTCACATGGAGAACCTGGGAAAGTATATTCATGCTGGCAGACTTGATTGGCGTTTCTGTCCAAAGAAACTGAGCCTCCAATTTAGTTCCTTCACAGGTTTTGTATGTCCTCTCATGTTATTGTTTAATTGTCACAGCATTGGTGGGTTAATTTACCACCTATGTGCCTATCAGCACAGGTACATATGTGCCCTAAGACCACCAAAGGAAAATTCCTTCTTCAGGCACGTTTGCAGAGGCAGGTAGTTAGGTCAGGAGCTGGATATTCTTTAACAGATAGTCTTGTAGGTACCTTAGCAATCAAGGCAGTTGCAAACAGATGTTCCACAAGACAACTGTTCATAAGATAGCTTTCTCCATTTTAACTTTCATTAATTTTTCACCATAAATTTCAGGAAGCATTAAAAAACTACTCTAAAGTGAGTACTGTGTCTTAAAATATAAAAATCAGTCATCAAACAATTATTACACACACACACACACACACAAGTGACATTAAATTCATGTGTATATTTCTTTCCCCCATCAGAAAGAGTGGGGAAATTTCAAAGGACAGTCATTTGTAATTCCAGCCTTTACACCCCTGGCCCCACTTCATAGTTGGAAGTAGTCTTGGGAGGCATTAGAAAATAGGAAGTAGATGGTTGACTGAAAGTTCGATTCCATGATACAGTTTCCATTAGGTTGTCTTTTATGATGTGTTGGGATTTTTGCAATGATACAGCTATTTGGGGATTACCTTCTGTAAGCAATCCCTCATCCATGATGTAAGGAAGTCAAATAAACTCATTGGTTCAGTAAGCTGGCCTTTGGTGGCATCCATTCTTTCTTCTGTCATTGGTCCTCTACCTAGTGTAAACTGACATTTGGTCATGTCTTCCCAGGAAAAGGTAATGAATTTATTCCTGAGGGATTTAATAGCTCTCTTTATGAGGAAGCAACCTGAAGTAACCTGTCTGGCTGATTACCCTGAGTGACTCTGATACCAATTACTTTTGGTGATATATGATGTAAGGAGCCCACATATGGCATCAGCAACAAATATATTTTTTTTTAGTTTGAAATAATTGCTTTTTTATGTACAATGGAGATCTTTTTCCTTTTATTTTAGATAAACTAAATGTTTTTTTTTCTTTTAAAGCTAGAGTTATAATTTTTCACATATTATTGAGTTCCACTGTGCTGGTTTTTGCCTTTCCATCAAGTCAAAATAATTGTGAATCTTAATTCTCTAATCACCTAAGCAATGTTTTTCAGTTGGGGTCATTTGTTCATTTGTAAATAGCTTTAGAAATTTTAATCCAAATAGGACATTCTGATATTCATTATGACTGGGTCAATGAATATGCCCTTTGCCATGACACTATAGCTCCTCCATATGACAAAGAATCATTAATCACTGCTCTCTGGCACTCATTCAACCAGTCATATAAAGTGTGTCAACACTATATTGTTCACAAAATAAAATGGCTACTGAAGCTGCAGATGCTCTGATGAAAGGAAAAACACAGGTCATGAGTTTAAATATTCTTTCTCTTAGGGACTGGAAAGATGGCTCAGCAGTTAAGAACATTAGATGCTCTTGCAGAGGACCCAGGTTTGATTCCCAGCACCCACATAGCAACTGACAACCATCTGTAACTCTAGTTCCAAGAGATCTGATGCCCTCTTCTACATACATGCAGGCAATCCGCTCATAGTCATAAAATACAAATAAAATAAGAAATAAAATTAAATTAAAAAAAAAAAACAAAAAAACTTTCTCTTTAGAAACATGCTGGCCTGGCTAGATGGCTCAGCAGGTTGAGGTTCTTGCTGCTGAACTTGATGACTACAGTTGGGGCCTTTGGAATCCACATGGTTCAAGAAGAGAGCTGACTCCTTCAGGTTGTCCTTTCATTCTCACAGGTGTGTTATGGTCACGTGCACACACACACACACACACACACACACACACACACCACTGAATGATATAAGTAAACAATGCTATAACATCCAGTCGTTATATACCTTTGATTCGTTGATGCTCATTTCCCATTTCCTCCTTCAAACTGCCACTCAAATTTTCCAAGCACTGCTTATGTGCATCTTACTTCTTGTGCCATTGACTTTCTTTGCTTTAATTTAGGCAGGTTCCCCCACATTGACTTTTTTTCCAAAGTGTGCGCCCCATGACATTGCTCATAACACATGTTCTGAACTTAAGGCTAATGGAGCCCTTTTATATGATAATTTCCTTCTGTTCTTCAATATTAATTTTATAGAATCAATATGGATTTATGTTTATAAGTAATATTGTGTCTTTCAGTATCTGAAAGAGCCAATCAAATCATGGTCAACTTAGTATAATTATGAAAACATATTTGTCCTCTTATGTGCCCTTCAGTTCATGTATAGAAACTATATGCTCTGGTAATCAGCAATATGAGATCTCATCAAGCAACGAACATACACCAAACTCTACTTCCTTCTCACCCACACTGCATCATTTAATTATGAACCAAGCAACATTGTGCTCACATTTGCCCTAGTAGGTTGTGATGATTCATCTTAATTTTTACATTGTTGGGATTTAAAATCACCATGGAAACAAATATCTGAGTATGTCTGTGAGAGAGTATTTAGAATAGGTTAACTGAAATCAGAAGACTACTCCTAAATGCGGGGAGTACAAGTTCATGGGCTGGAGGCTTGGACTGAATAAAATTGAGAAAGCTAGCTGAGCACAAGTGTGTCTTACTCCACGCTTCTTGACTGTTGAAGCAGCATGAATAGCCACCTCTTGCTCTTGCCTTTAGGGACTGTATTTCCTAGAACTGTAAGCCAAAATAAACCCTTCCTTCTTTAAAATGCTTATGTCTGGTATATTGTTGCAGCAATGAAACAAAAACAACACAGAAGACTAGCTTTACTTCATTTTTTAGAAATTTTTTTTATTAAACTTTTGTGCATTTCATATAATAGTTCTTAATCAAATTTAGACCCTCTCCTCCATTCACATTCCCCTATCGCCCCCAACCAAACGTCATGCACTCTGTCATATATGTTAAGTCTGATCCTGTTAAGCATTTGTACTCAGATGTCCTTTATGCAAGTTCATCCACTGGAGTCTAGTCAGACTATCTAGGGATCTTAAAGAAGAGCTAATCTTCTTCACTCACAGTAATCATTGCCAATAGTTCCTAGGTTAGGGTTGAGAATCGCTTCACATTTCTATGCAGGATTTTTATCTGACTGAGTCAGAATGTCTGTTGTGCATGCTGTTACCATTGCTACAAGTTCACATGAACAAATTTCCAGCATCCTCAAAGCCTCTGTTTCCTAATGTTCGTGCACCAACCTTGGCTCTTACAGTCTTCCTGGCCCCATCTTCTGCTTCTTGCCTTAGTACAAGAATTAATTGTATAGTTTCAGTCTCAGTGAAGGTTACATAATACTTTAATTAGAGGGTTTACCTTATAAAAACTATTTTAAAAATATTTTTATTGAATTTTTGTGAATTTCATACAATACATCTTAATCATATTAGCCCCCCCTTCCCTTTTGTGCCCCTCATAGCTCACCCACAAGACTTCATGTATTTTGTCATATATGTTAAAGCCCATTGAGTCAAGTTTGTATACCCACATGCCCATATGTGTGAGTTCATCCACTGAAACCTTTTCAGCTTGACTTAGAGAAGACCAAAACCTTTCCAGCTCTTAGAGAAGAGCAATTCTCCCTCACCCAGAAGTGACCAACTGCAAATAGTTCCTCATCAAAGTTGTGACCTCATCCCTAGAAAAATGTAATTCCTTACTATGTGCTAAATATGAATCCTTATATTTATAGATAAGTATGCCAGTCTCCACTCATCAAAAGAGCTTCTTTTGCAACAGACAGAGACTATAACAGGGTTTCACAACAGGCCACACACAGAGAATAAGTGTCTTTGAGATGCTCAACCCTAAGTGACACATCTACAATGGAACCCTTATACCTAAGACTCATAAGAAATAGTGGAAGAAGGGGTAGAGAAAATACTAATGCATCTCTCATCTCATCAGGGAATCTTCCTCATGCATAAGAAGATGATGAACAAAAGTGGCCACAACTGGCCAAACTGTAGAGAGTAAGAGATTGCAGAATCTGGGTTTCTGTGAGACTCCTATATTAAACTTCATCCACTTAGGGCTCAGGAACCATCCTAAAAGAGGGGGTGGGAAGATTGTATGAGCCAGGGGAGGAGGTTCATGACCATATGGAAACAAAGCCTTACAGGTTCCTGGGACCTTGCTCATATGAACTTACAACAATGATGACAGTATGCACAAGACTTATGTAAACTCAACTAGACAAAAACCAGAATAGAACTATGGAAATGGGAAAAGTTAACTTTTATCACAATGAAGGGGAAGAGAAATATACCCATGTATTTAATGTCACTTTTGTCTTGTATCTAATAATGTTTTATGACTGGTTTTATACTTTAGGACAAATTCCTTATGGTGGTTTTATGAATGGTTACTAAAAGTTGTGTTAAAAAAGGAATCAAAGGAAAAATGGATAAAGCTATTTTGAAAATGAAATACCACAGTTATCTAGTGGAACATCTGTTTGCAACTGTCTTGCTTGCTAAGGCACCAGCAATAAACTCTGTTAGAGAATATCTCACTACCTGCCCTTATTATCTGCCTCTGCAAACATATCTGTGAAGGAATTTCCTTTAGGTACTCTTACAGCATGTAAGCATCTATGCTGGTAATCATGTAGGCTGTAACTTAAACCCTCCAATATGGTAACAGTTAAAAATCACATGTGAAGACTTAGAGAAACTGTTAAGAAACTAAACTAGAGGCTTGAATTTGGGGGAAAGAAATTTTGCTGGAGTCTATTAGCATGAATAAACTTTCCTGATTTCTCCAACTGAGCATCTTGTTACCTTCTCTGTGCATGACAAGTTCAGTACCTCAGTTTCCTGTAAAAAGAAAGATACATGACAATTAATTTTATATGACAATCTGCCTGGACAAAAAAAATGCCGAGATAGCAGGCAGATCATTACTTGTGCATGTGATTATGAGGGTATTTCCCAAAGAGACTAGCATTTGAATAACTAGGTCAAGTAAAAGAAATTACCCTCACCATGATGCTGGGCACCATTAAATCCACTGAGGGCTTGAAAAGAACAACGTGACACAGAAAGCATATTGTATTCTCTTTAGTATGAGTGTGTATTAAGCATGCATGTATGTATGTATGTGTGTATGAGTGTGTATGTATGTGTGTATGAGTGTGTATATATGCATGTGTATGTATTATGTATGACTTTCCATCATCCAAATATAGATATTCTATTGGCTCTGTCAATTGTCTCTTGAAAATCAATAAATGTCATAAATCATATAAATGGACTCAAAGACAAAAATCACATGGTCATCTCAATAGATGCAGAGAAGGCCTTTGATAAAATTCAACATGCATTTATGATAAAAGTACTAGAGGGTTTTGGACTTGAGGGAACTTACCTCAACATAATTAAAGCTATATACAACAAACCCATAGCCAAATAAGAAGAACCAGAAGCATTCCCATTAAAATCAGAAACAAGACAAGGCTGTCCACTATCTCCACTTTATTCAAATATGGTGTTTGAAACTCTTGCTAGAGCAATAAGGCAAGAGAAAGACATTAAAGAAGTACTAATTGGAAAAGAAGAGGTCAAATTATCCCTTTTTGCAGATGATATGATATTATACATAGGAGATGCCAAAAATTCCACTAGAGAACTCCTGGAAATGATTAATACCTTCAGTAAAGTGTCAGGTTATAAAATTAATCTACAAAATCAGTAGCCTTTCTATATACCAATAACTAGCAGTTGGAGCAAGAGTACATGGAATTTTTTCCATTCACAATAGTCACAAGAACTTAAAGTATCTCAGAATAAACCTGACTAAAGATCATGTAGACCTCTGCAATGAAAAATTTAAATCTTTAAAGAAAGATTGAGGAAGACACAAGAAGATGGAAGGAACTCCCATGCATTGGAAAAATTAATAATTTGAAAATGACCATTCTACCAAAAGCCATTTATAGATTCAATGAAATGCTAATCAAAATCCCATGACATTCTTTACAGAATTAGAAAAATCCATTCCAAAATTCATATGGAAGCAAAAGAGACTCTCAATAGCCAAAGCAATCCTGAAAACTAAGAGCAATGCTGGGGGGATTACTATACCAGATTTTAAAATATACTACAGAGCTATAGTCCTAAAAACAGCATGGTAATGGCACAAGAATAGACCTGCAGAGGAATGAAACATAACTGAAGACCCAAACATGAGTACCTTCAATTTCAACCTAAAAGCAGCATGGTAATGGCACAAGAATAGACCTGCAGAGGAATGAAACATAACTGAAGACCCAAACATGAGTACCTTCAATTTCAACCACAAAGGATCCAAGAACACACAATGGAGCAAAAGACAGCATCCTCAGCAAATGGTGCTGGCAAAAGTGGATCTTCTCCTGTAGAAGAATGAAACTAGATCTTTATCTTTCACCTTGCACTCACATCAACTCCAAATGGATCAAAGACCTCAATGTGAAACCTGAAACTCTGAAACTGTTAGAAGAAAACATTGGAATAACCTACAAGATATAGGTGTAGGAAAAGTCTTTCTAAACCAGACAGCAATTGCTCAGGAAATAAGGTCAAGAATCAACAACTAAATCATTAAACTAAAATCATTAAACTAATCATTAAACTAAAAAGCTTCTGTACAGCCAAAGAAACAACCAAGAAATGAAGAGAAAAACCCACAGAATGTGAAAAAATATTCACCAACCACATATCTGAAGGAGGTTTAACATCAGGAGTATGTAAAGAACTTAAAAAAAAGATGACCCCCCCCCAATTAAAGATGGGCTAAGTGAACAGAGAGTTCAAAATAAAGATGGCTAAGAAACATCTTAAAAAGTGTTCAAAATTGTTAGTAATTAGGGAAATGCAAATCAAAACTACTTTAAGGTTTCATCTTATTCCAATCAGACTGGCTAAAACCAAGAGAACAAATGATACCAAACGCTGGAGAGGATGTGGGGAATGGGGAATGCTCATCCACTGCTGGTGGGATTGCAAACTTGTGCAACCCTAATGTAAAGCAGTGTGGAGAACTCTTTAAACAATAAAAATGAACCTACCATTTGACCCAGTTAAGCACTCCTTGGCATATGCCCAAAGAACTCATCCTATTGCAGAGACACCTTTACATCCATGTTTGTTGTTGCTGTTTTCACAATAGCTAAGAGATGGAAGCAACCTACGTGTCCCTCAACTGATGAGTAGATGATGAATGAAAATATGGTTCATTTAAACAATGGAGTTATATTCAGTGGTAAAGAAAGATGAAATCATGAAATTTGCAGGTGAATCGATAGAGCTAGAAACTGTTACACTAAATGAAATAACAGAGACTCAGAAAAACAAATATATTCTCTCTCATTTGTGGATTTTAACTCCAAATACATATGCATATATGCAAAAATCTTAAGGAAAAAATGAATAATATATTTAAATTTCAAAAGAATTTATGGCATTTTAAAACACATATACAAAACAAAGGAAAAATAGGGGCTGGAGAGATGGCTCAGTGGCTAAGAACACTGATTGCTCTTGCAAAGGGCCCACGTTTGATTTCCAAAACTCCCATGATTACTAACAATGGTCCATAACTCCAATTCCAGGGGAATTCAATGTCCTCTTCTGATCTCTGTGGGCATTGCATGACATGGGTACACTTACATACATGCAGGGAAACACTCATACGCATAGAATAAAAATAATAAATAAAATATTTTTAAAACAAAAGAAACAATAATTGCCATTTTTGCATTCTTCTACAATCACAGACTTAAAATTGGGCTCAATTAAAAGGGAAATTTTTCAATTATATCCTTTCTATGAATCCCCAGAGTCCAGAAAACATATACTATGAGATAGTATTTGCTCATGAGATTCCTCATATTTTTGTGTAATTACAGAATTAGGAACAGGAGAATAAGGAGTCTTCCAGATGCTAGCATTGGACACTTGTGCACCTGCCATCAGACAAAAGTGAAAGAGGAAGGTGATTGAGAAATAGTTCAGCAGTTAAGACTACTTACTGTTCTTGTACAGGACCTAATTGCTGTTGTGAAAAGTTAGGTTCCCAGCACTCACATCAGGCATCTCACTACCACCTGTAACTCCAGCTCCTGGGTTTTGTCATTCTCTTCTGGATTCTGCTGGCACTCGAACTGAGAAGTATAAATACAACCATGCCACACACACATACACACATGACTGGAGATGAAATTTTTTTTTAAATGCATAAGGTTCAAAGAAAGAAGAGGAGGTGGGAGAAAATGCTCAGAAAGTAATAATCCATTTGAGTTGTTAAAAGGAAAAGATATCTTCAAGAATTTATTCTTTGCCTCACAGGTCAGCAGTAGATATTATGAGGCAAATATATATAATTATTTCTACCATATTTGTTATCAATATCAATTCTGGCTTACATTATATTTTTATTTCCATTATTTTAGATATAGTCATTTCTATAAAACCTGTCTCTGAACTGAATTAAGTAATTAACTTCACTAAAAATATTCCCTTTGCTTTTATGGTTGTTCACATTGAGGACACATTCTTTTATAAACTATAGCAAGGAAAGTAATCGTTTGGAATTCAAGTTGAAACAAATTAAGAACTCAGAACCAAGTTAAAGTACTAATCAACCAGAGTGTCATTTAATTATAAAACTGATAGCTCTGCCTTCTTCACAATGCAAACTTTTCCTGGGCTACTTTTCACATGCAAAATATTCTTAGTTCAACAGAATGTATTTGTTTGTCAAAAAGTAATTAAAGAACAGAGGGAAATAAATAGAATGAATCATGATTATGTGTTCTTTAGTTTGACATTCTTAAAGGAATTCAGATATCAATTATTATCTGTTTGGAAATTATTATCTGTTTGGGAATTATGGACCAAGGAAATTCTTGATGAGATTACACCATAAAAGGGCATCCCAAACTAAACTCTCGACAAATCTGGGGAAACCTCTCATGACAGACATAATCTGAAGGAGTCACTTGTTGCCATTCTATTTTAGGAAAAATATGACAGTCGGATAATGTCCACAATTTTTAATCCATACTTTTGTGCTTTGAAGAATCTCATCAAAACATAGTTTAGTTACAAAATATATAGGCAGTAAATAGCTGGGCTATGTCAATAAATCAGAAAGATAAATCTTGAGGGACTTGTGAGTGATATAAAATATTGAACTTCATCTTTACTGGCAATTAATATGATCACTTTGAGGGACTGAAAAGGAATTTTACATGTATATAAATAGAACTGCCATTTGTCATATCACCAATAGGCAAAAAAGTGAGATCCCCTATGGATACATGTGCTTTATGAAATAAATTTAATATATACCATATGAGGAGGTACTTCTTCATTTCATGAAAAGCACCAGTGTTTTTGTTCTAATGTATGCATATCTTTCTATGTATGGTATATATTGTGAAAATGCTTACGTTTTGTGAATATAGACATATTGATACTGATCTTATAAAATATTTTAAGGTGTAGCTTTCTTTATAGCCATCTCTGTATAGAATTTTTTACCATTAGCAAAATGTTGCCAATCCAGGAAACAGAGGGTTTATGTCGGCCATCACTCACACAATTCTTCACAACAGATGACGGCAACTGGTAATGAGAAGGTAAATGGAAGTTATAATTTGAAAAAGTGCTTTCTAATAGAATTGCAAGTAAAAGAAGGAAGTGTGTGCAATGTTACTGATTGTAGAGTATGCACCCCTGATGATTTTCCATATTATGCCTATTCCGAAACATTATAAGTTATTGCTAGTTTCCTGAAATCAAGATAATACTTTTTGTCTCTCTCATGTGCCTTACCCATGTTTTGCTATACAATTGACACTACCAGACACTGCAAGTTTTCTGCTTTAATTATGTACTCAGATATCCTTGTGCCTGAACATGGTCATCCCAGATGATCCTCATACTACCTCCCCATCTTTACTATTTCTAACCAGTGCTGTCTTATTGCAATCTCACTATAAAATCTTAGACTGTTCACAGATTTTGCATTCACTTGTTTATCATTCATATATACTTGTTTCATTACATTTTTTATCTAAACAGAATTTGTTTTTACCATATATCCTTAGTTTAGCACTCTCTAGATGAAAGAGTGCTGAAATAAAGTATTTTACTGATGGAAAGATTCTGTGTTAGCTTAAGGCTAAAGTCATGCATTTACTACAAATTTCCTAATGGTGCCTTAGGAGAAAACTTAATTGAAGTTGGTTATGATATGTCTATCATATATAAAGGAGAATACCTCTGAGAGGAAAATGTACTCTAACAATCTCAGTTCAGTAGAAGAGTATAGAAGTATAGAATATTAGCACATGTTTCAGCCTGAACCCGGAACACACACTGTAATGCTAAGGGCTAATATGATCTCTAAGTAGTAGAAAATGCTAATAAAAGTCTGATAAATAATTCAGAAGTTGTTTCTTTATGAGGTCAAATCTCCTAGTAGGCAGTCTAAAGTACATATGGTGTTCCATAGCATAAGCTCAGACCTCTTTCTACTTACATGGACTTGATCTCATGGTCCAATATATGTCCTAAACCCAGATTCTACCTTTCATTTGAAGACAGGAAAAGGGTCCAAGCAGTCCATAAAGCTTACACAGGATACTCCCATTTGTATTTCTTTGATCAGAGATAATAGTAGCTTGGTAGAAGAGAAATGTAGTCTTCATTCTGAGCTACTATGCAACCAACCAAAAATCAGGTGCTCTGTAACCCTGAACAGAGAGAAGAACAAAAGAACAGCTTCTTCAACAAGCCAATAAGTACCATGTGCATATAGGATGACATAAATTCTCTAAGTTATTAGAACTAAGAATGTAAACAATTCTTTAGCACACAAGACAGTAATATTAGTAAAAAAGCTTAATACTATTTCTACAGACTGTTTGATCCTAAAAGCATTTCAAGAGCTCTAAGTCATACATTATTGAAAAATTAATATGAAATTTTGTGATAGAATTAAGTAATCGATTGTCTCACTTATCTTTTGCTACATAAGCTATAGTTAGTTCTACAATTTAATAACTTAAAATAACAGCTGTTTCATTGTTTCTGATACTGTGAATGGTCTGTGCTGACCTGGAAAATCTGCTTCATGTGACATTAGCTGTGCCTGTAGTCATCTGGGCACTCAACTGTGCTGGTGAGGCAAGATGTTTCACTTAAATGTTTGGCAATTAGTTTTAGCTGCCAGCTGGAAGCTCAGCACAGTCTGTCAACAGAAGACCTTTAAAACATCCACTAGCCTATCCAAGCACTTAGGCTCCTCCTAAAATGAAGTCTTTGTTCCAACAGGTAGGAAAGTCGAGCTCCTAAGGCTTCTCATGGTCTTAGTTTAGAACTCCTAGGATATTACTTCTGCCACATTCTTTTGGTTAAAACAAGTCTCAAGTTTATCTTAGTTCTAAGGTCAAGTAGAAGGATGCCAAAGGAAGGAGAGACAAGTTCCACTTTTTGAAATGACAGATAGTCATTAAGGGAAGAAGAAATTTGTTAGATGCACTAATTTTCAGGCAGGATACTAACAGTGTGGCATATCTAAGATAGCAGACCCATCACAATAAATCAACCATTCATTGATAAGTAACAAAATGAAATGTTACCAGAATGTGTGGTCTGGCACATAAGGGCATTAGAAATGCTTGCAGGGTGCTACATTTAGATATTCTACACTATAAAGGTGACACAGTTCCCTATCAAATACAGAAATTTTTGTAGAGACAACGAAACAATAGGCTCACAAATATTTTCTCCTCTTTATCTTTATTCATTATGCTTTTGCTAGATACTTTCTTGATTTAAATATGTATAACGTTGGACTTACATAATTAAGGCTATGGTGATCCCAAGCATGGATCTCATCTGCTTAAGACCCATGGTATAACAGAAAATGAATAAATGTACAAGTGTATGCATGTGTGTGATATGTGCCTATATACATGTTTGCCTGTGTGGAGGTACATATGTGTGTGCATTTGTAGGACTGAAATTGACACTGGTGTTTTTCTCACTCTGCTCTTTGCTGAGGCAGGGTTGCTTAAACTTGAGTGATCATTATGCCTTCTTTGCATATATGTGGGTTCTGGGGGGTCTGTACTCAGGTCTTCATGATTGCAGAACAAGCACTTTGCCCATTGAGCTGCTTCCCCAGCCCTGCATAAGGTTTTGAGCAAAGCAAAGAAAATTACTTGTTTGTGAAGATAAAAAAAAGTGGGAGACTGACCCATCTATAATGTTTTCTGGGTGGTATAATGTTGCCAGGGTGGTATGGCAATAGAGTTCTGGAGCCCATCAGACAAGTAAAATAAATGATTTGACATTTTTAAAAACTTAATCATTAGGACAATGAAATAATAGTGAGAGAAAAGAAAAATAAGTTCCTTTAGATGACCAATTTATAACTACGTAAAGATCTATTGAAATATTCTGATTAATTCTAAGACTACTATTATCTAGGTCTATTTCATACAAAAGATCTGGTAAAAAATGGATGAAAATTTGTTTTTGACTTAAAATATTTTTAAATAAAGTTAATAAAATAGGTTAAAGGTAAAATACCACACATGTTTATTTAGTTTCTTATTTTATCTGTAATTGGTTTAGTTTAAAGAAATAGAATTATTTCCCCTGATCCATAATCCTTGAATCTATGTATGTAGTTTTAGTTCTAAAGTATTTTCAAAATGTGTGACTATTTCTAGAAGTAAAAGTGATCAGCAAACCACGATATTTTGCCACCTACCGTGAATTCCATCAGGAGAAATTCTTATTGGATCTGAGGACAAACAAAAATATGTCAAATCTTATAAACATGGCCAATACACAATTTAGGCTAAATACTCATAAAATTTATTCTTGTGTAATACTTAGTTCTCGTGGTATTTTTAAATAAAAAAGAAAGTTTCTTAAGGGACAGTCAGGCCAAAAGTGCATGAATATACAAACATGGAAAATCACTCACTCAGTTCCAAATCCAGGAAGATGCGAACTTTACGGTGTCAATAAAGTTTACCTATGTTTCGTGTAGCCTATAAATGCTGTGGGAAAGGAGTAATTTTAATTATTTTTTCTCTTTAAGGCATTGTTTTTACTCTTTATTTACAGCTGTGTTTTCAGGTTGAAGCACTGCAAAAAAAAATAAAAAATAAAAAAAATAAAAAAGGGTTGGGTGGTCAATATTCAGTACTCGAGATAAAATCAGCTTCCAATACCTAATGATTCATTAGGGCTATAATTTTAGTATAAATGAAGTTTAACTCTTTGAATATATGATATATAGTGAAATTATTCTCTGTGTTGTTACATATGAATAGTGAGGTTTTGTTGTTGTTGTTTTATTTGTTATTTGGTAGTTCTCTACAAGTTTTCCCCCACTGAGTTTTCTAGTGCAAGTTCTTAGGGGCATACTGTGTAATTCACACCCACATGACGAACGGATCACTCCAGATCTTTCTCTCTGTTCAAAGGACTGGCATTTTTCCAAACTTACCTTCTCCACTTTTTCCTTAGTTTCTCACTTAGAACCAATAGGGTTGAGTTCTTTAGCAGTAAATTTCTGGGTTTTTCCCTCCACCACACTGTTGTTTAGCTATTTTTTCTGAATTCTCTGTAAGAGGGAGGAGAAAGAGTCATAATATTCAGGAAGCTAAGGAAATTTACAAGGCTTAGGAATCTCACAAATCTTTTGTGATTCTAGATTCATTAGGGCTCCTTCCAAGGTCATTTAAACAGTTAAGACTTGCTAGGGAAGAGGAGACTCTTTAATGGAGTTGCCTAAAGGTTAGGCATGGAACATCAAGGATGAAATTGTTGTGAGTATTCTGCCATTCTGGTAGAGATTTTATGGTAACAAAGCTCACTTGTGTTCCTGTAAGCACCTCAAATAAATTCTATGGCTCATCAAACTAAATTTGAATGGAATGACTTGATAGGTCTGTTACCCATGCCATATCTAGGGTAAATAGGTGGTTATTCAAGTCTCCTCCTGAAATGATACACAACAAGCAATTTTACCATTTCCCAGCCAAGTCAATTTGTACTGTCTCAATGAAATTAACTATCCAATAGCACTGTGCTCGACAGGTTGTCCCCTGCCCAAGGGTTAATATAAATCACTGCAACTCACACTTCTCAAGATGCTAGGTTTCCCCTTAAAGCCGCACAGGATAGAAGCATTTCCTCCTTCGGAATAGACTAAGAAAGGGATAAAGGCTTGGGAATCAGACTGCTCAAATCTCATTATCTATTAACAGACATAAAACCTTGAGAAAATTATGTAATATATTTCAATTTATTGTCTGTGAAAATAGTGTATATCCAGCTCATATGCTTGTGCGAGGGCTCAATGAGAACTAGTGAGAACTAGGGTGCCTGAACTCAGGTTAGCATGTCTTACTAAAATATCAGGAGCTGTATTATTCCCATTTTAATGGAAAGCAGCCTTACAAGTCCTATATTTGTTTAAACGGTTGGTTCCTTTAGGTATCAGATAATTGTTTGAACATATTCTTCATGTTCACTTGTAAGTGCTCTTTCTCATTCTTTGAAATATGAATAGACTGAAAATTGCTTACTATTAAATTCTGCTTCTTTTCATTTTGTGACATTTGTATTAGTTACAGTTTTCTTTTCTTTTTCTAAATTTGTTTTTTTTTAATTTTTGTGTATTTCCTGCAGAATATCTCAATCTTAATCATATTTATAGCTCAGTCCCCACTGGCACCTTCCATTAGCCACCCCCCACTGGAATTCATAAATTCTGTCATTTGTGTTAAGTTAGCATCCCCAGATATTCCTCAGGGCAATTTCATCTACTGAGGTCTAGTCAGCTCATCTAGAGTCCTTTGCTTTAGGAAGATCAGCTCTTCCTCACCTAGCAGTAATCAGTTGCCAATATTTCTTCAGCTAAGTCTGGGATCTGCTGTCCATTTCCCCAGTTCTATGCTAGTTTTTTGTCACTTGAGTTTGCTTTTCTGATTATATGTTATTTCACTTAGTATAACAGTTTCTAGTTCCATCCAATTACCTGCAAATTTCATTATTTCATCTATCTTTACCACTGAATAGAACTCCATTGTGTAAATGAACCACATTTTCATTCACTATCCACTCATCAGTTGAAGGGCACTTAGGTTGCTTCCATTTCTTAGCTATTGTGAAAAAAGCAGCAACAAACATGGATATACAAGTGTCTCTGCAATAGGACGACTCCTTTGGGTAACAGTTTCTAGTTCCTTCCATTTACCTGCAAATTTCATGATTTAATTTTTCTTTATAACTGAGTAGAACTTATTATATAAATGTACTACATTTCCATTATCCATTCATCATTTGAGGAACATTTAGATTGTATTCATTCCTTAGTTATTGTGATAAGAGCAGCAATAAATATGGCTGTGCAAGTATCTCTGCAGTAGAATGAGTCCTTTGGGATATTATAACAAGAACAAATAGCACATTTATTTTTAGTTTTTTTAAAGAGTTCTCTACACTGTTTTCCATAGTGGCTGCATCACATTCCAATCCCACCAGCAGTGAATGATTGCTCTCTTTTTCCCACATTTTTACCAGCATTTGATGTCATTTGTACTCTTGATCTTAGCCATTTTGACTGTGGTAAGATGAAATCTTAGTTTTGATTTGCATGTCACTGATTACTAAGGAAATTGAACACTTTTTAAGGTGTTTTTTGGCCATTGTAATTTCTTCTGTTGTGAACTCTCTGTTCAGATTCATAGCCCATCTTTTAATTGGGTAATTTTTTTCTTACCTCTTTGTTTCTTGAGTTCTTTATATATTCTGAATATTAATCCTCTGTCAGATGTGTCTCTAGTGAAGATTTTCTCTAATTCTGTGGGCTTCCTCTTCACTTGATTGGTTGTTTCATTTGCTGTACAGAAGCTTTCTTAATTTTATGGTGTCCTGCTTGTTAATTGTTGACCTTAATGCCTGAGCAACTGATGTCCAATTTAGAAAGTCTTTTCCTGAACCTATGTCTTGTAGGTGCTGCCTGTATTTTCTTCTCAGTTTCTATATATGTGGTTTCATATTGAGGTTTTTGATCCATTTGGAGTTGACCTTTATGCAGCATGATAGATGAGAGTCTAATTTCATTCTTCTACAGGTGGAGATCAAGTTTTGCCAGCACCATTTGTTGAAGATTCTGTCTTTCCTCAAGTGGGAGTTCTTGGAATCTTTGTCAAATATCAGGTAGCTGAAATTGCATGCATTCATATTTGAGTCCTCTATTTTGCTCCATTGATCTGTATATCTGTTTTTGTGCCAATGTCAGACTGTTTTTTTATGAGTATAGCTTTATAGTACTGTTTGAGATGCAGCATGATAATCCCTTAGCATTGATCTTTGTGCTCAGGATAGCTTTGATTATCTGGGGCATTTTGTTATTCCATATGAATTTTAGGATGATTTTCTAATTGTCTGAAGAATGTTATGGGGATTTTGATTGGCATTGCATTGAATCCATAAATAGCTTTTGGTGGGGCGGTCATTTTTTTCAGCATTAATTCTACCAATCCATGATCACCTGAGTTCTTTCCATCTCCTTGTGTCTTCCTCAATCTCTTTTTCAAAGATTTGAAGTCTTCATTGTAGTGATCTCTAATGTATTTAGTTTGCTTTACTTCTAAATGTATTTTGAGGCTACTGTGAATTGCAGTGTTTCCATGAACTCTCTCTAATAGCTTATTATTGGTATATAGAAAGGTTACTGATTTTTGCAAATTGATTTTGCTACCTGCCACTTTACTCAAACTGTTGATGCTTTCTAGAAGTTTTCTGGTGGGATTTCTGGATTCTCTTATGCATAATATCATATCATCTGAAAATAATGATAATTTGGTCTTTTCCAGTTAGCATTCCTTTGATTTCCTTCTCTTGTCTTACTGCTCTTACAAGAGCTTCAAGCACTGTATTGAAAAGGAGTGCGGGTAGTGGACAGCCGTATCCGATTCCTGATTTTAATGGGAATGCTTCCAGTTTTCCCTCATTTAGAAAAAAATGTTGGCCATGGGTTTGTTGTATATAGCTTTAATTATGTTCAAATATATTCTATCCATTCCAATTCCCTCTAGGATTTTTACCAAAAATGCATTTTAGATTTTGTCAAAGGCTTTTTCTGCATCTATTGAGATGATTATATGATCTTTGTCTTTAAGTCCATTTACATGACTTATTGTGTTTATTAACTCACATGCATTGAACTATCTCTGTATATCTGAAATAAAAGTGACTTGCTTATCATGGATGATCCTCTTGGTGATATCTAATGGAAGGAAGAATGCAGTTAAGCACTGACATGGCCAAGCTTTAGCACCCAGCCATCACTAGTGGTAGACTACAGTCTTTTCCTAGATACCTTGAACTTGTTCCTATTATTCATATTCTTTCATTTCCATGCATAGGTAAACTTTGCAGAGATTAAGTTTAGATTACAGACTTTGTAGCAAGAATGATGGTTCTTTTCCTAAAGTTGGAATCATTTTTCTGGACAGATGGTCAGGCAATTTGAAAATATTATACATACATTTTATGTAGCTGGGCCAGAGTATAGAATGCTCTCTTTGATAAAATAGTTTTACTAAGAAAAAGTTATTCTATTTTGAAAAACCCTTACTTTACATATGCCACTAATTTTTCAGCAAATATATAGGATCCTGAGATCAGTATGATATTGATTTTAATTAGGTTCAACTTCATCTAAGATTGATTAAAAATTTCTCTTCATGTTTTTCTTTCATAATTTCATACAATTTTCTAGGCAGGAAACAATGGTTATTGTGTCTATGATATGATTTGGTACAGGCTAAGGAATTTTAGTCTTGATTCTTTCAGAATCATTATGGTTAATCTTTCAGTGTTATTTTTGAGAAAATAGATGCAAAGGCATTAAGTCATACACAAAGATGTTGAATGTGATGGCTGGATTGGGGTCATATTCTTCGAGTGTTTCTCCCACAGTGTCATTCTCCTCAGAACTTTTGACTGCACTGAAGGATGAGTACATAAATTGCAAATCTCTAGGAGAAATCTCCATAAATGAATTTTAATCTTTTTTTACTTTCCATTTCCAATGCTTGGAGATTCCACTGCACACTGGATAATTCATATTCTCTGAAAACGCCCGGAGCTTTCCTATTTATGCTCCTGGTTCATGTTTTCCCCTCCACATGAAATGTTTCTTTTCATCATTTTATCACTTATGACTGTGAAAATCCTAGTATTCTTTCATGGCTCAGAACAGACTCCCATGAATGCTCTTTAACTCCTTCAGGTAGAATTACTTATCATCTCTTTTAGGTGACACTGTTTTTCTTTATTAGCAAAAAAACTTTCTGTTCTGAATATCAGTTGTTTGCGACTATTTCCTTGCTTCTAATATATTTTGAAAGAAAGGTTACATTTTGTGTACATAATATGATATTTTATATATATAATTACACAAATATGTACCTATGTATGTATCATTTGCTCTACCTATTATAATATCTTACTTATAATGGCCACTCATCAAATGCTTTTTTGTTTTGTTTTGTTTTGATTTGGTTTTTGAGACAATGGTCATCCTGCAGCCATTCTTCCAAATGGCCAGGAACTTGCTAATGAGACCAGGTTACCCTCAATGTCAAAGAGATCTGCCTGCCTCTGCCTCCTGAGTGCTGGGATTGAAGGCACGAGCCACCAAGCCTGGCTTGCAAATATTTGGCTATAAAATCAATAGAAAATGTTAAGGAATTAGCCTTTATGAACATTGGAAATGGCAAAAACCTGGTTAATTTGGAAATACTATAAGGATTTATGATGTAAATATTCTAAAAAATTCTCTTCAATATCCATCATACAAAGCTGGAGATATGGCTCAGTAATTAAGAGTGTGCATGCTGCTTTTTAAGATGACCTGTGTTTTGTTCCATATCAGGCAACTTACAACCCCCTGCATCTCTATCTCCAGGGTTATCCAATACCTTCTTCTACTCTCCAAGGACACCTGCACACATGTGGCACACATACGCATACACAGACATATCCATATACATATAAATAAAAATAAGTCTTAAAATATGCAGCATGTACTTGTTACTTTTCTATTGTTACTGAAAGTTTAATCTTTATATTGATTCCCATATTCAGAATTGTATCACTCAACATCCATTACAACTACTGAAAATAAAGACCGTTACAAAGGAAGTTTCCTGAACATACTAAAGAGACATGATATGTCTTTAGCTCTCTATGCTGTTCTTTCATAATGAAAGAATTATTTATGTTTATCACCCCAGATTTGATTTTGACCATTTTAGTCTTGTATTCAGTGATTTAAGAATAATAACTTCCAATTATAAAAATAATTTTACTATGACTACTAGTAATTCACTATTTTGAGGACTTTGTATTTAAAATGACAGCCTCTGTTCTTAACACTTAGAAGTCCCTTGGTAAGTCATCTTATTTTTGTGTTTATAGATTTAAGGTTGTGGATGATTTTTTTCTTAATTTACATGTTAAGTGGTAGTGTTTTATCTTGTTTATATTTATAAAAGCCTTTTGCTATACAGAAGCTCTGTGACCTCCTAAAATGCTTATAGTCATGGGAATAACCCTTCTAAAATTGAAAACCTGTCAGAGAGGAATCAAAAAGCACCTACCTATTATTGCCTCCTTGACATGGTGAGCCAGAACAGAATATCATACAAAGCATGTAACTGACAGACAATCCAGTCTAAACCTCTTTATTTGTATTTCTTTCTTGTTAAATACTTTCTTGTAAATAAGTAGAAGGTTTACATGTTGTGACAATTCGATGAAGTATAGACAGTAATGAGAGTCATCCTCCAATACCCCTGATAGAGTAACTATGCATTTAAATTATTTTTCTTTTTATGGAAAGATAAAGGATAATATTTTTTACCTTAACAAATTGAGTATTTATTTTATTGATATGGCTTACACTGATGTATTTTTTACAATCAAATGTACAAGTCCTCCCAAGCCAAAATAATGAAATGAGTAAACAAAACCTGATAAGGGAAATAATGAGAACTGTAATTAATTTTGAAAAACTTTTCTTATTTTTCTGGGTGAAAGTGCAAGGAATGGTAATAATGTTGAATACATACTAGTATGTGAAAATCATTCTATCAATCAAAATACTAGAAAAGTAGCTGTTTTTTAAAACCTGATCATTATCAATGTAAATTAGAAACACCTGTAAAGAGATAAGCACTAATGTTTATTTATGTCTAAAGTTCTATTTATAACCGTATTCACTATTTTGCCTCATATAAATTTATCAGGAAAGTGATATATCATAAGGAACAATATATTTTTAAATCAATATTTCATATTCAAAGATGACCTGTTTGTATAAAGCTACTAAGGAAATACTGATTGACAAAATTCCATTTGTATCGATCCCAAACAGGAATTGCAGGGTTTTAGTATTTGATTTTTATATATACATGTATGTGTATACATATATACATATATATGAAGTTCTTCTTTCCCTCTCTCTTCCTTTTCTTCTCATTCCTGTCTCTCTTTTTAAAATATTTATTTTCACTTCATGTGTTTGAGTGTATTGCCTGCATGTATGTTAAGTGCACCCGTGTTTTGCAGTGTCTACAGAGGTCAGAAAAGTGCTTCAGATACCCCTGGAACTGGAGTTCTGGACAGTTGTCAGCTGCCATGTGGGTTCTGAGAATTGAACCTGGGTCCCCTGCAAGAACAGCCAGTGCTCTTAACCACTGAGAAATCTCTCCAGGCCTCCTGTCTCTCTTGACCTGTGCCAAACTATCTACCTCACATAAGGATGGAATTGTTAGATTATTACAGTGTTCGAGTACAAGCTAGATAATGAAGTATATATATGCACATTTCATCAAGGCTGTCTCTCAGAGCTAGTTGATCTCTGAAAAGTCTGAGATTTACTTTAATTGCAATCGAAAACGTTAGCCTCTTACCCTTTAAAGTGTTTGAAGAAGGCACATGTGTCTTGGAAAAGTAACAATGACTTTATTCCTCACAATAGAGAAGCTGTCATGGGTTCCATGTTAACTTTCCTTCCTCTTTTGCCACCCATGGCTCATGGGGATGTAATGAAGAAAGGGGTGGGAGGATGTGCTCCCCATATGGGTTTCTTTCACAGGTGAGGAAACATTAATTTAGATATATTAATTACTTTATAGTAGCTCTTAGATAGTTTGCTTAATCTTTGTTATAGAGTAAAATGTGTATTGTTTTTATCCTAAATAGCTACCAAACCTTTCCTCTGCCACAGAAGAAAACACTATGCTCTTATGAATGGTTGTTCTCTATACAAGTATTCTGGAAAAGACAGTCCAAAACAAGGGTTGCCAAGACTTGCAGAATGAAAGGTTCTCATGGAGAATTGTCTCCTGATGAATAATGGTAAATGTGATTCTCAATTATTAAGGGCATGGAGTATTTAGACAAAGTATTACTGAGTGTGCAGCTTACATCATCTGTCATATTGTTGCATGTTGTTTTAAGCAAAATCGGTTGAAATACAAGGTGATGATTTATTTTCATTGTCAACTTGATTGAGCTCATAATCATCTCTGAAACATCTGAGTCTATCTCTGAGGGTGTTTCCAGAAATATTTAACTGAAGAGGAAGATTCACCCTGAAAGTGGGTTACCCCATCACATGGGGTAGGGTCCCAGACTTTATAAAATGAGAATAATAGCTAAGCATCAGCATTTACCTTTCTCTGCTTTCTGACTAGAAGCAATGTGACCTGTTGCCTCAAGATTTAGCCACCATGCCTTCCTTGCCATGATGAGCTGAATCCTTCACACTGTAATATAAATAAACCCTTCTCCTACATGGCTTCTTATCAGGTGTTTGCCTGTATTAATGAAAGAAGTAGCTATACAAATATAAATATAATTAGTAAAAATTGGAAAAGTGAAATGGATTAAATAGTAATGACTAGTGCTGATGAGATACGAAGAAACAGGAATATTTAAAACACTACTATATTAGTAAAATTTAGCAGATTATTTTAACATGGAAATTTTTAATCTATATGACAAATACTCCAAATATTTCCAAAGAATAAAGTAAATGTGAACATATGCAGGGGTATTTATTATATATGTTTTTATAAAACAAAAGTATAAAAATGACTGTTATCCTACATGAAGTAACACAGTCTCAGAAAAACAAATGATGTATGTTCTCCCTCATTTGTGAATCCTAATCCTTATATATGAGTGTATATTCTGATGTAACTGGAAGAGCCAGGAAAATGGAAAGGATCAAGGCAGGTGAAGCAAAGAAGGAGCCTGAGAGAGAAGAACAGTAGGAGAAAGGTGTTAACAAGAGGGAAATGGATAAAATGGGGGTATTTAAATGGGAAAGGGGAAGGGAGGGTTATATAAAGAGCTATGGGTGTAAAGGGGAAGAAGTCGCTCAAGAGAAGAGGGACCATAAGAGACAGGTTTATCAAGGGTAAAATTGGGAAAATGGTGGTACTGTAACAGAGAAGGGAGCAGGGAAGAAGGAGTGATGGGGGCGGGAGAGAGAGAGAGAGAGAGAAGAGAAAGAGAGAGAAAGATGAATGTACTGCTTAGCTTGTATAAAAAAATCAGAGGGAAAAGTATTAGTTCAAAAACCTACTGAAAAATTACATAAACATCTCCAAATGAGACAATGTGTATATCCAAAGGATATGTAATAAGAAACAGTGCCAGGCTTCAGAAATTTTCTGACCAACATCCAGAAAATGCAGCTGATATTAAGCTTACCATGGCACAATTGAAAAATTCCCAAGGTAACATTTCCAAAGCTTGTTTAATATTTAGAAGCATAGTGGAGTTAAAGCAGACACCATGTACAGGCAGAGGAAGATACTGATAGTGCCATTGAGGTCTTCACACAAGCTATCCGGTGGTTCCAAAGCCATCAGCCCAAATTCTCTGCTTATTTGTCCTTGACAAGAGAAGCTGCAATCTCCAAGCTCAAATATGGATGGACGAAGGAGGCAGTTAGTGACCTAGAACAGCTTTGGAAGCAAAATCCAAAAGATATTCACACACTAGCACAGCTTATTTCTGCCTACTCGCTTGTGGAGCCAGAGAAAGCAAAATTTTTAGTAAACACTGGCCCTCATCATATAGTATGCCCCTAAAAGTAGATGTTGAGGCTCTTGAAAATTCTCCTGGTGCCACATACGTTCAGAAGAAAGGTGGAAAAGTTACCGGAGTTAATCAACCAAAAGAGCAAGGACACGGAGATTTGAAAAGGAAGAAGAAAAAGAAAGGAAACCTGCCCAAAAATTATGACCCCAAAGTTACCCCAGGTCCAGAAAGATGGCTACCAGTGAGAGAACGTTCTTACTACAGAGGAAGAAAGAAGGGTAAAAAGAAGGATCAGGTTGGAAAAGGAACATAGGGAGCAACTGCAGGAACTTCCTCCGAACTGGGTGCCAGTAAAACTGTGAGCAGTCGGCCCATCTCCCCAGACCTGACACTGCTGCAACAATATCTGCCTCTACAGGTAACATCATACTCCCAGGACACCAGAAACTGCAGGGGCTCCAGCCACAAAAGAGAAACAGCAACAGAAAAAGAAGAAAGGAGGCAACAGTGGCTAGTGATTAGAATGTTTTTAAACCATGTCCGTGACATTAGGTGCATAATAAAGGTAATGCAGCAAGAAGCACAGCACTCCCTCTTCCATCCCATACTGTCATGAAATGATTTCTTATACTTCAGATGGGAAGATATCTTCCTCAAACTGCCTAAGCAGATTTGGCCTACTTGTACCAAGTAGCTTGATCAAGAGAGCGAAGACAGAAGATGATTGTTTACCTGCCTTGATGTCTGTTGCATCCTTTATCTTTATGTGTGGATCTTTTTACTTTTCCACTTCAGTAATATAACAGGTTGTCTAAGGTTTCCTGGTATTTAAACAGAAAGTATTTCTACTGTTTCGAGTCTGAAGATACTTGTTCCTAATTGAAGTCTCAACTTAAATTATGTCTTAGGAGGCTAAAAGTGGGATCTTCTGAGCATTAGAAGTATTGGAACTTGGAATAAGTATTTGTTTAGAACTATCATGTAATGAAAAGGGATCTTAGTAAAATACTAGTGCTCTTAATTAAATGAGTAGCCACAAAGGCTTAGTGTCTAAAATAATTTTTCTAACTACAAATT
>NW_008354017.1:784540-819350 GCF_000622305.1 Nannospalax galili | reverse complement strand
TATATATGGTATCTGACTCCTTTGTACCTCTTGTCATTTTTATTTGCAGATTATGTTAACATGCTGATTTAGCTCCATTGGAACCCTCAAGAAAGTATATCAATGTTACAAGTAGTTGACTCAGACTTAGTGTTCTGAAGGCAAATGGGTTTGGACTTCTTAATCAGAAAGCCCATATCAAGAACATAAACTTTGATTTCTTCATTTTCAGAGAAAATTAGATTTCATAAAATCTAACAAGATCATTTGGCTCAATTAATAGATTCTCACATGGCTCCCCTTTGTAGTCATTCAATACAACCTTTCATTACCTTTCTCAAAGTAATGTATTTGATGTCAGTTTGTGGTATAATTGTTGTTGTTCCTGTCTTTCCTTGCTGACAAGCCACATTCCCATTCAACAGTTGTAACACACATTGGTGGCTGTCCATGTTTAGTATTCATATATCCAGGATGTCATTTATTTTAGATTTACATTTCCTTGTGTTCAGATAACTCTGTCCTTTTAAATAAAAGTGCTGCTATGTTTGAAAAAAGAAAAGAAACAGTGTCGGATAGAAGAAAGAGTAGACCAAGAGACTCCCAAAATTATACAGGCTGTTGCCACAGCCATTGATTGCCTCCCAGAACTTGAAGGTAAGACTCTATTCCTGAAGACAAGACATACTTTAGACACAGGATTTGGAGCAATGGAGCTGGAACTGACCTGGAAACCACCTCCCAGAATCATAATTATAATTTCAGAGAAAACTATGCAAGCTGCTAAGGGAAGACATCAATAGATGTTCCAACCCCAACTTTAAGGTCTAATAACCACATCAGTGATCAGCACAGCAAACTCTACTTAGGCAGTAGTGGAACTTTTATCTTGGGGATAATCAATAGCTATCTAATTGTACCTAAAGCCTCCTCAATGGGAGAGAGCTCATGTGTGGTACTGTAAACGTAGCCAAATACACATGGCCAGAGAATTCATAGATCTTAGAGAAAACCCAAAGGCTGTCATATCCCTAGAATGTAATTTCCTACTCTTTGCTAAATACAGATTCTTAAGTATGCCAGTCACCACTGGTCCAAGAAGCTTCTTTTACAACAGATGGAGACTATTAGAGAGTTCCATAACTAGTCACACACAGAGTTTAAATGTCTCTGAAATGCCCAAGCCTAAGTGACACATCTACAATGGAACTTCCTAAGAATCATGGAACAAAATGGACCAAGGGGTAGAAAGAATACTAATGTATCTCTTAATTCTCATCAATGAAGCTGCCTCATGCAGCAATAGGCAATGAACCCAGGGCTCAGAGACCATTGTGGAAGAGGGGGCAAAAAGATTGTAAGAGCTATGGGAGTAGGGGCCATATGGAAATAGACTTTTACAGGCTCCTGGGACCTTGCTCATATGAATTTACACTGATGATGACAGCATCTCCAGACCCCTGCAAACTCAAGCAGACAAAACCCAGCATAGAACTGTGGGAAAGGGCAGCAGACCCCAGATTTAGCTGAAGAAATATTGGCAACTGATTAGTGCTGGTGAGGATTAGTGCTGATATCGTTAAGGGAGTGATTAGATTGACTGGAGGGATGTCAGGGGATACTAATTTGACTTGATAGGCTTTAACATAAATGAGAGAATGCATGAAATCCAGACTCTGGGGGCTATTGGAGGGTGTCAGTGGGGTAGGGGGTATAAAGACGATTAAGATGTTGTGAATGAAATACACAAAAGCTCAATTTTATATATATAAAAAATGTACAAGTATTCAATAAAAAGTATGTAAATGAAATAATTCACTACTCATGACAGTTTCAGATCTTCATCCACTTTTACTGAATAGAATCTCTGCTATTTTCACTCTCATGAATTTAATAGTGAGAAAGAAAGAAACTTATGATATCAAGTAGTTGAGGAATTTTACACAATTATTAAGCTATCATAAAGGAAAGGAGAGCAAATGTTGACCAGCTCTCAGTATCAATACTTACTGCTGAAAACATAGAACATATCGAAAAGAAAAAGGATAGATGATTTATTTTACTATGTTACATGGAAGCTTTTAAAAATCATTAATTACCCCGAACATCAAATAAACAGGAATTGTAAGGTTTCTTGAAGTTATAATATTGTGCTTATCAAAAGTAAAATAATTCCAGCTGAATGCTTTCCTCTGGGTAACAAACGCTGCAGTGAAGATATGTCATGAACAGATGGTGCAGAGGATGTGAGATGGCTTGAGGAAGAGAAGATAATATCACTGAACCAGAATAAATTCATGCCTGAGCCTGAGGACGGAACAGCTCAGAAAAATAGATAAGAAGCCAACATTTTGGCTTTGAAATAGCAGAGATAACTGCTTCCTATACAGATAATGGGACTGAGAATAACAGAAGAGATTGAGGATGCAGTTGAATTTTAAGGTATGTGAAAGAAAGCAATCCCTTTAATACTGAATAGCAGTACTAGGGCAATCCCAATGAAGTGTGTTGAGCCACCCAAATATAGGCAAAGCTTAAACAAATGCACATCTATGACTTCTACAAAGGATTCCAGACTCTTTAAACAAGGATTGCTTACCATACGGCATGTGGGCATGGGACTCTTTTAAATGAGTAGAAACTATATGCAAAGTGAGGAGGAATGTGGAACTGAAATGTGATAATTGTCCTTTTCTGCTTGTTCCTTTGGGACTGCCTGTGTGTATGGAGGATTGGTGTGGGTGAGAAAAGGGGTAAAGGGAAAGTAGGGAGTTTGATTCAAATGTAATCAGCTGTGTGGACTCCAACAGTGAATGTCCCTATCTGAGTTTATTGATTTCTGCCTTGCTGAAGTGTAAGGCTAGCTAATGACAATCAAATAATGGTTGCTGGAGTACATACTTAAATAATATAGCAATAATTTTAGATTAGTTGAGTGTTGGTACTATAAATTTTTAATAATTTAACACATGGTGGAATTCTTAACTATGTGGGAGAAGCGATCTGTGATTTATTTCAGTATGAGTGGAATAAATAATATAAGTTAAAACAATTTAATTTTAAATTAAAAGTTTAAATCATTCAGAATAAAAGAATGGATCAATGTAATATAAAAGAAAAAAATCTCTGAGCTCAGTTAAGTTATTTTCCTACTAAAATCTCTACCTTAAATCATAATTCTATTAATACTGATCTAATTAAAGGGAAATCTTGATGGATATCAATGTCTTATGTAATTCTTCAGTACATTTAATGATAAAAGATGCTGTTCTAGTAGAACTCAGAGAAAGTGGAAGGAAAAAAAATCTCTAAACGTCAGAGTTTGAGAAAATGAATCATGAAAACAATCTATTTTAAATAGAAGGTTATTTTAGACATCTAAAGAATAACAAAAAGTGCCATGCAAAAGTGTTAATTGAGTAGAGTAAATACCATTTGTAAGTTCATTTGTAAGTTCCAAAGCAGCTGATGAAGTGTCAGGAACTTTTTTATAAATATTATTTTTTAAAAATATTGCATATATATGGCAAAGCATTCTAATCTTAATTACACCATTTAGTGTTTTGTTTTGTTTTGTTTTTTCTTTTTGAGACAGGGTCTGCCTGTAGCCTCAGCTGGCCTACAACTCACTATGTAAACCAGACTGGCCTGGATCTCACAGAGATGTGCTTGTCTCTACCCTCCCACTCCCACCCCAAGTGCTGGGATTAAAAGCATGCACAACCACACCTGGATGAATTGAACATTTTTCATTGAATTTTTGTGTATTCCACACAGAACAGCTTAATCATCTTTATATTCCCTTCCCCATTGCTCCTTCCCATACACCCCCTCCCCCACACTGGATTCCATGCATTTTGTCAATTGTGTTAAGGCCTAGGGAGTCAAGTTAGTGTCCCCAGACATCCCTCAGTGCAAGTTGCAGTCAGTCCATCTAGAGTCCATTTCTTTGAGAAGAGTTTAATTAATCTTGATACAATATACTTACATGCCTTGAAACAGTCACTAGAAACTAATTATTATATACTTTACCATGTAGAATTAAGTTTTTTGAATGTTATAAGAAAATTTCAGATATACCCTCTTAAATCTTTCAGGTTTGTACAAAATATCAATTATAATCAGGAATGCCATCAACTAGATGTTAATAAATTAAATCAACCACTTAAAAACAGACAGTTGGCCTAAATTTTATTTCTTAAAATAAAGAATACAAGTGGCAGCATATATGAGGAAATGTGCAGCATCATTACTTAGCAGAGAAATGCACGTCAAAACTGCAGTGAAATGTCACCTCACCCCAGTGAGAACAGATATTATAAGAAGCAACAACCAAAAACCAAAAAGCCAAAAACAACAACAACAAAACAAGTGCTGGTGTGTATATGGAGAAAAGAGAATTCATACTGTTAGGATGTTAATTAGTATAGACATTAATGAAAACATATGGATGTCCTTAAATGTATCAAAAATAGAACTTCAATATGATGCAACAATCCCACTATTGTAGTACTATTTATAATAGATAACAAGCAGAAAGAAACACTATTCATGAATGCAGAAAGTACACTATATGGAGAGTAGAATATTTATTATTCTTCCATAAAATTGAAAACTTATCATGTTAATAAGCCAGGCAAAGTCTATGTGGTCTCACCTAAATGTGGAATATAAGAAATTTATCTCTTAGAAATTAAGATTAGAACAGCTTGAGAGAATAGCAGGGGTAGAAACCTTGGCCAGTAGATACTGAGCTACACTTAGAAACCAAGTAAATAAAAAAAGGAAACTAGGCGCCATGAGTGCTCAGGGGCCCACAGCCCACTTGTTAAAACTTAACAAAAACCAGAACCAGCCTTATCAAAAGGCTGCAGGACAGGCAGGCGTCGGTCAAGCCTCACAGATGAAGCCATAAACAAGACAGAACTCCTGACCACCCTGGGGGCCCGATACCAGGAAATCTTTAGAAAACGTCTGTGCTTCTGAGGTCACCTCCCATTTAGCAATCCTATTTCCCCTCAGCCCCGGACCTTACCCCATACCTCTGCATACCTTTGAAATTACTGGTAAAATTACTATGTGTGTTTGAAATTAACCAATAACCGCGTTTCTGCTTCTGTACCCTGCTTCTGCCTTATAAAAACCCCCTGAACTCAACCTGGGGCGCGCAAGTCCTCCGAGGAGACTCTGTGCCCACAGGTACCTGTGTCCTAAATAAACCTCTTGCTGTTGCAACCCAAAGACTGACTTGTCCTCAGTGGTCTCGCTCTTACACCACGACACTCCCAGAACTCCTGGGACCTGGCCGGTGCCCACCCCTTGCCCCCCCAGTCAGGTCCAGATTACCAGACTACCTTGTCTCCAGAGGTGGTGGATGAGTGGCCAAAACAAATGGAAGGTGGCTTCCCTACCCACTTTTCACTGTTATCTGTCTTTTCCTCTGAGTCCTTGGACTTTACACAAGTCAAAGTGTCCTGCCTTTTTTCTCTCTCTAGCTCTGCAGCTGGGTCTGCTGGTTCAGCCTTTTCAGCTCTCCCCACCTGGGGTACATCTTTTATCATGCAAAGTGCTCTCTCTCTCTCTCTCTCTCTCTCTCTCTCTGGGCACTCTGTTTGGGTCCAGAGCAGGTAAAAGATTTTCTAGCCTTGGGGTAAAATAGCCTTCAGATACTTGCAACATATCCCCATATTTACAACATAGCTGTGGCCCAACTTCTGTGTGGCTGGCCTCTTTTTAGTAATCCATTGTAAAAACCACATCAGCGCCACCATCAGCACCCTAGCTTTCTCCAAACTTCCACAGTTTGTCGTTAATGCTCTCCTGCCAGCTGTGCCAGTTTCGTCACCCAAGCTCTCTCTGGGTCTCTCACATGCTCAGACAAACCATATAACATATCTTTATGTCCATTTATTATTATCGTGGGAATGAGTACCCAGTGCCTAGCCCTGCACCTCCAGTGGCCTGGCTCGGAGCCCACCATATCAGACCATGCCATGCCCATAGTCACCACTTGAGAAACTAAAAAGAAACTAGGCACCATGAGTGCTCAGGGGCCCACAGCCCACTTGTTATAACTTAACAGAAACCAGGACCAGCCTTATCTAAAGGCTGCAAGGCAGGTAGGCGCCGGTCAAGCTTCACAGATCAAGCTGTAAACTGGCTTTACGGTCAGAACTCCTGACCACCCTGAGGGCCCGATACCAGGAAATCTTTAGAAAACGTCTGTGCTTCTGAGGTCACCTCCCATTTAGCAATCCTATTTCCCCTCAGCCCCGGACCTTACCCCATACCTCTGCATACCTTTGAAATTACTGGTAAAATTACTATGTGTGTTTGAAATTAACCAATAACCGCGTTTCTGCTTCTGTACCCTGCTTCTGCCTTATAAAAACCCCCTGAACTCAACCTGGGGCGCGCAAGTCCTCCGAGGAGACTCTGTGCCCACAGGTACCTGTGTCCTAAATAAACCTCTTGCTGTTGCAACCCAAAGGCTGTGACTTGTCCTCCGTGGTCTCACTCTTACAAAACCAAGTTATAGTGAAATATACTATAGTGGGGTGATTGTAGATAATGTACTTTATATTTTTAAAAGCTGGAATCATTTTGGCTTTTCACTGTAAAATGTGTAAGAACATAGAAATGCTTAACCTGATTTAAACATTAAAGGATATATGACTACATCAAAACATTACATGGTATCCCACAATATGGGCAAGTTTTAGATTCTGCTTATCAGTTAAAATTGAATTTAGAAAGAAGAATACAGATGAATTTTTATAGTAACTTCTGCAAAGTACCATTCTGAGTAATTATTTACAAAATTTTAGATCATTCAGAATCAAAGAATGGAGCAATGTAATTTAAAGAGAAATAAGTTCTTAGCATCCACAATGACAAAAAAACATGCAATGTCTGTCATACACATAGATTAAATTTCTCATCCTAATCAGAGAAGCTGCTTGTTACAGTAGATGGTGATTTACACAGAGTCTTACAACTGGCCAAAAGGCAGAATATAGGAGACTGGGGAATGCTCAGCCCTAAATGGGACCTCTATATAATCCACTTCCCCTCAACCTTCAAGGATCATCTTAGAAGATTTCACTATTGCAGAGCATTCAAGAAGCAATAATAGTAGCTAACATTTATACTGCACGTGGAACAAGCAGTGTTCTCAGCCTTTCATGTGTATTAATACATTTCTTTACAACTTTCAGCAATGGATGCTAGCATCTCTGCCACTGTACAGTTAGGGAATTCTAGGTTGTACTGTGGGCACAGCCATTGCTCACATTCCTTCCCATCTTTTATACTGATTGGAAATTTGCAGCAGCTCAAGGAGCCCTCTGAAGTTATGTGATAGAAGCCATATTTTGAGCTTGTGAACCCACAGACAAGGATCAACTTTGTGCCGTATGAGTACTGTGGCAACTGAAACTAAGCTAAACAATACTTAACTGAAGACTCCTAAGCTTTGCCTGGTCCAAACAGTGAAGACATTTTTTTTTTTTTTTTCTGTAGAGGGTTGCATTGTATACATGAATTTCCTTTAAATATGGTTTATATATTAAGAAATTCAATATTGAAATCATTATGAAGAAGAAATGCATTTTAACATAAAGAAATAGTGTCTATTAGATAATATTTGGGGAGCCAGAGAGATGGCTCAGTGGTTAAGAGGACTGATTGCTCTTCCAGAGGACCTGGGTTCAATTCCCAAACCCACACGGCAGCTAACAAAGGTCCATAGCTTCAGTTCCAGAGGATTTGATCCTTTCTTCTTACCTCCCTGGACATTACACAACACAGGTGCACTTACATGCATGCAGGCAATAGACTCATACACAGAAAATAAAATAAAAATAAAAAATTAAGAAAGAGCGTTTGTCAACTTCAATTACATAGAAAATATTATAATGTAAAAGCAGTCATTGGGTTAGCACTCAAATAAGAAACAACAATCTACCATCATTTCTTACTAGGTAAAATTACGAAGAATTTAAATATCTAGTCCTTTCTCCATGACATGGGCAATAATTATTGTAAAATTAATCATTTCTCAATATTATTACATTGTTATAAACCGTTGGTAAATTTTGTTATTAAATGTGGCATGATTGTGTGTGTATACTGATGTGTTTTCATGGAAAAGACACCCATCCAAGTGCCTCCAGCATGCCTAATTTAATTTAGTATATTTGTAGTTTTAAAAGCAGGACTTTTTCATTTCTTCCTTCAACAAAAATATGTGTTCTTTTACAGTAATACCTTAAAAATAAATTTTGAAATTTTACCTAGGAAGTTATTTTATCAAAATTAAAATTGGAGTCCACCAGAGACTCCACAGAGAAAATAATAAATTCTTAAGACAGATGAGTTTTTTTATCATGAGTCAGCTTATTTGTTTCATGTGATAAGAAAGATGAATTATTTTAAAAGCATATGAAGATTCACAGGCAAACTGCTAACCCATCATGTAATGCTAGTGAATTACTTTGTGCCTTACACATATTATTGTAAAAAATTACTCATTTCTGTTTACCTCAGAATATTTATGCTGTATAGCAAAATTGTACCATTTTCATATGCACTGTAATTGCTTCTTAAATAGTTTAAATATAAATTTAATATCATATTTTCTATGAGTAATATTAGTATTAGCTATGGCAATATTACTAATCATTGACATTTTCAATGTGTATTTGGTAGTTTGCATACATTTACGCTAAACATTTGGGAAACGGTTTGTTTGATGATATAAACCCCACTTTCAATATTAGAAAACTGAGGTACAAAAATTTAATTTCCCAGGGTAACATCACTAGTAAATGACACAGATAAAATTTGAACGCGGGTCTCCCAATTTTAAATTCAAACTCTTTCTTTTGAACCAAAAGTGAAATATCAAAAATATGAAGAACTGTTAAAAAGTATTTTGTTTATTATTTTTATTTTATGTGTATGAGTGTATTGCCTGCATACATGTGAGTGCACCATGTAATGAAATGCCACGGAGGTCAGAAGAGGGTATCAGATTCCCCTGGACCTGGAGTTAAGATGGTGCATAGCTACCATGTGGGTGCTGGGAATCTTAACAGGGTCCTCTGCAAGACCAGTCAGTGCTCTTAACAGCTGAGCCATCTCTCCAGACCAATATGAGGAATTTTAATATGGTTGAAATTAGAAAGAAAATTCCAAGCTATGTAAATAATTGAAGATTATTTAACAAGTTTAAACATGTATAAACATTTGTGGATTTATGTAATCCTGCTTACATATTTACTGTTTCTACTGGTTCTGACCATATATTTAGCTATCTTGCTGAGAGAGAATAGACAAATAGGATGTTATTTGTGTTTTATTAATTCTTTTCTCTTTGGGGATTTAATGTATGCCATTTAAACATTTATATGGACATATTTACACAGACACATCTATAGACATTAAAATAGTGCAGGATGCTATCCATCTGGAATGGTATCCAAAGACAATATACAATGTGAGTCATGCAGAAACACTTTAACATAGATTTATCTTCATTAGAAAATGATATTTCCTCAAAGACAGTCTAAGCTACCACTTGGGATAAAGACACAGCTGAAAGCTCATAAATCTGGGCTGTAACAGGACAGGCAGTTTAAAGTAGCCGATGCTTACTGCACACACGGAAATGACTGAAGATTCTGAAGCCCTCTCTGTCTTATACAGACAAATTACTGGCTGTGAGGCCAACCGTGTTGTTCCAATAAGGATTTATATTATTCTTCCTAAATCAAGATTTTTAAAAAATAAAATATAAGTCCCAGGGGTTTCTTATACATCCTTATTTCCAATACAATTGTCTCTGATAACCTGATATTCTATTAAAAATAAGTGTCATGAATAAATATGTAAGTTTGTGAAAACACTTATGATTTTCTAATTTCATTACTACATAGAATTATAAAATGACTTGCTATCCATCAATGACATTTTATATTATTAATGACTATAGTTCATAACTCCTTTGAAAATATTGTTAGAATTATCAGTTCTTTAATAGTTTTTGCTATTAGGTCACTTTTAGGTTCATAGCAAAGTTGAGGGAAATGTTCAGAATGTTTGCAGATGCTCTCTGCCCCCCACATAACTTCACTGATTATCTGCAGCCTATGCCATAGTTGCTACAATTTGTGAATTTGCAGTGACTGGTAATTAACACTTAGCCCAGAGTTTACATGAGAGCTCTCACATAATGTTCTACATTCCATGGGTTTTGAAAAATTTATGATGTATCTACCATTGCAGCATCACACACAGCAATTTCACTGTCCTAAAGTCCTTTGTTCCAAGCCTAGACACGCCTCTGCCTTTAACCCTTCACAGTCACTGATAATTTTATTGACTCCACACATTTTCTAGATGGTCATGTAGCTGGAATCATACATCATGTACTTTTTTCATATTGACTGTTTTCACCTGTCAAGACATATATAAACCATATTCTTTGTTCTTATGACCTGATAGCATATTTGCTTTCAGTACTGAATATTTCATTTTCTGGATCACTCACACACAATTCTTTTATTTATTCAATTGTTAAGAAAATGATAACTGCTTCCAAGTTTTGTCAATTATGAATAAGAACGTCTCTGTGTAGGTGTTTGTGTGGTCATATTTTCCATTATTTTATGTAAATGCAGTGGATCATTGTTGTGGGAATCATATAGTAGAAATAAGCTTAGGTTTGTTTTTTGTTTTGTTTTGTTTTTAAGGAAACTATGCCAACTGACAAATAACATATATACATGAGTGCATATGTATAGCTGAAGGCTATATACCAACAACAAAAATATAAAAACTATGGCAGGCAGAGAAATCTCCCTTATAGTTGTTGGTCAGTGTGGTACAAAGACTGCCAAAATAATAAAAGCTACTGACACAGCCCTTGATTGCTTCCTGGAACTGGAAGTTCAGACCCTATTGCTCAAGACAGGACATACTTCAGACACAGGATTTGGAGCAATGCAGCTGGGACTGACCTGGAAGCCCCTTCCCTGAAGACTAGCTCTCAGGTTATCAGGTGATAGTATGCAAACTGCCAAAGAAGAAAAGCAATCAATGATCCTATGCAGCTGTAAATCCTAATAAACACAACCTTGACTGCCCCAGCAAACTAACTCTATTGGTCCATAGTGATACTCTTATATTGGGGGTAATCCACAGCTGTCTAATTGAACATAAGACCCACTCCTTGGGAAGGAGCTCATGTGTGGTACTACAACATATACAACTGCACATGGCTGAATAGGCCATAAGTCCTAGAGAAAAAAACTACTTTTATCACATTCCTAGACCAACAGAATTCCTTACTATATTTTAAATATATATCCTTACATTTACAGACAAGTGTACCTCTCCAAACACTCATTAAAGAAGCTTCTTTTTGTAACAACTGGATACTATTATAGACTTCTACAACTGGTCAAATGTAAAGAATAAGCATCTGTGACGTGCCTGTTCAAAGTGACACATCTATAATGCAACCTCTACACCTAAGGCTCAGGGAACATAGTGGAACACAGGGCAGAAAGAATATTAATGCATTGCTCAACTCTCAGCAGTGAAGCTTCTTCTTCCTCATGCAACAGATGGGGATTAACCCAGAAATTAACAACTGTCTAACACGTAGAGAATAAAGAGACCACAGCGTGTATGTCCCTGAGTAGGACACATATATCAAACTTCTGCCACCCAAGGCTCAGGGACCATTGTGGAAGAGGAGGTAGAAAGACTGTAAGAGCCAGGAGTTGTGGATGACGACAAGGAAACAGTTTTCCAGGTGGCTGGGAATTTGTTGACATGAACTCACAGCAATGGTGACGGTAAGCTCAAGAAACATACAAGCTCAAATCAGACAAAAACCCAGCATGGAAATGGAGAAATGGGTTGGGATCCCTAAACTTGGCTGAGGAACTTTTGGCAGCTGATGACTACTGGTAGAGGGGAGTTGATTTTCTTTAAGAGAGTGACATTAAATAGGTTTCCTAGGTTCCAGTGGACAGATTCACACTGAGGGACATTTGGGTATGCAAATGTGGCTCAATAAGCCTTAATATATGACATAAAAAAACTGGTGGAGGGGGGTATAAAGAAGGTGCTGATAGGAGAGTGTGTCTAAATTATGATCAAGATATATTTTATGAAATTCATGAAAATTCAGTTTAAAAATTCAAAAATAGAAACTGTGCCAAATTGTTTTCCAGTGTGGTTGTACTGTTTCACCCTTCTCCTGGCAGTGGAAGCAAAGCCCACTTTATGGTCCATATTAGCCCCATATTTACTTCCTATTATCATTCTCAAAGGTGCATTGTTTTTCAGTTTGTTTTGTAAATTTTTTATTATCACTTCAAATATTTCAATGACAAGACTTTGTCTTTTGAATGATATAATTCATAGTAACTCAAAATGAAAACTGTAAGGAAAAAGTTATCAATTGTCATTAAAATTGTTAACTGTATGATAAGGCTCTGGTTCTTGGATTTTTAGAGTACAAATAACTCGTTTCCAATGAAATGAAATGGATAAGAGTACTGTCTGTGGAGGCATTGAGCCTACATATGAATAGCATATCTACCATGGGTAGTTGTGTGATGTTAAGCAATCAGTTCTTCTTGCCTCTTAGTTTTTAATACTTGCAAAATGAAAATTGCTATAGAATCCTTAAGGAGCTACATTGCTTAAAGTAATCAGGTTATATCAAATGTTAGTTATCACCTATTCTTGCTATGTATAATTTATTATTAAGCTTTTGAAATTTGCTGTCTACTCTTAATTTAACTCTCAGAAAACCATTACCAGAAACTTCCTTAACTGTATACAGTTAGTCCTCTATGTAAAAACTTGCACATAAAACATCATTTAAGTTGATGAAATATTATCTAGTTTTTTCTAAATTTTGGAATATAGCAAATATATCTACTCTTGTAACTTCTATTTAACGTGAAAGATTAATCTAGTGTAGGAAGACAAGATAAGAAAATGAAATACTTTTTAAAAAGAAAAGAAGAAAAGAAAATATATCAGTACAAGGAAGAAAGAAAATTAAAACTTCCAAAATTGCATCATTGTATATATAAAAATCCAAAGTAATCAAATAACTATTGGAATTAACAAAGACATTTAGGTCATGCAGTAATAGCTCAACACACAAATATCAACTGTCTTTATCTGTGTAGCCTAGGCCTCAAAATAAAAATCTTTCAACCACTCAAAAAGAACACGGCGTTTTTAACAAGGTATGCCAAATACTTGAACAGGAATTCAAAGATGTCTCATTAGCCAGTACAACCATGAAACACCATATCCCTTTCAGTAACATAATTCTAAACACATGATTTAATAGACTGTTATGCCAATTTCTAAATATGAAATGGGCTATAAAAGAGTTGCAAAGATATACCAACAGTTCTGGCACAAGTATTATTGGTGTTTGTCACTATCTACTAAACTTGAATATATAGTAACCTAATATAACCTAATATATTCTACTTCATTGTAAATAACCAAGGGAAACATGTAAAAATGGCCTTAATAACACATACATACGTGTGTGTGTGTGTGTGTGTGTGTGTGTGTGTAAATGGTATTAGTTGCAGACCTGTGGATGTAGCTCTTTCACTTACTGCTAGAGAACATGGTTACCAATAGTGAGACTCTTGGTTCAACCTCCAGCTCTGGAGTTAATGATGATACTAATAATTAATTCATTATTATTATGCTACCTGATATTTCTTGTAAGACAAACTGGAAATCAGTTTAGAACTGGAAATTCTTCTACAATTTTAAAATGGGACATTATATGATAATAAATACAATTCCTTCATGAAACAATAAGACTGACCTTCAATATGTCCCTGATTGAAATAAAATAGGTAGAGAATGGATGTTTCCATTAGAAAGACCAACAACCCTAAGGCTCTAGAACTAGAAGATGTATCTAATAGGAAATCTATGAACAGAAACAGCAAAGGATATTCTACTATCTGGTCAAGTTTACATAAACTGAAACTTCTAAAATTAGGCTATGTTATTCTTACTTTTTAAAAATAAGTATATACAGGGTAGGAAATGGCCCAGTCCATAAAATGCTTGCCATGTAAGCAAGAGAAGCTGAGTGTTCAGGTTTCCAGAAACTACGTAGGATATGTAAAAAGGCAAGTGCAATGACATATACTTCTAATACCAGTATTGGAAAGACAGAGACATGAGGACCCTTGTGGTTGGCTGGCCAATTAGTTTAGTCTAACCAGTGAGCATCAGGTTCAATGTGAGAGACTGTCTCAAAAAATAAGGTGGAGAAAAGTTGTCAGAAACCAACTGAGATCATCATCTGGTGTCATCTGGTCTCCATACTCATGTGTACACATGAACACATAAACTACCACAATCTTGTGCATACAAAGGAACATACACAGTACACACATGCGCACACACACACAGAGAAAGAGAGAGACAGACAGACAGGCAGACAGGCAGACAAAGTAGTATCCATAATCACATCAAGCAAAACAATGTGAAGCAGGTAGTTCGGGGTTGGGTTTCAAATAAGCTAGAAAAGTTCATCAATAAGCATCATCTAAGATCAATAAGAACCATCAAGAACCAAATTCAGGTCCTCTTAGCTAAAGCTCATGTATAGATATGTTAACACCCACTGTGACTCTGTGAAGCATACAATGTCCTTCTTCCTTGAGCTGTACTATATATCACAAACAAACCACATCTAATTCATCTGTCTATGGGGAGAATCAATTAAACTATACTCTGACTTCAAAGAACGAATCCATCCCTTAGCAATTAGAGGAGTAGAATGAGATGAAAGTTGGTGGGAATTATCTATAAATAAAAGAGTGGAGGAGAATCAGTCTACTCATGCTTACCTCCACGAATAGAACAGAAGTCTCAGCGATCCATTTATATATACTACAGTACCTGCCAACTGGTGATGTTGAGATAGAGTCTATGTATAGTGCTGGTGGACACATACTCCTGGTAAGTCCTTGGAGCACATATACAAGTTAGCTCTAGAAACTTAAACATTCCTAATTTTCAGAGGACCCTCCCTTGTGTGCACTTTCGGATAAATGAATTTCAGTCGTAACTTCTACTTGAAGGACTAATCTCCAATGTCAATCAGACAGTGATTCATCCCATATATTCTTGAGATCTTTCTCTTATGTGACTGTTCTGGTGTCAAATAAGGTTAGGTCTTAGACTGAAGGTTTTCTTCATATCTACCACTCTCGCGAGTTAAAATTGTGAATTTTCTGCTGTTTAGTCAGAGCAGACAGGATGTTGAAACATTTCTCACATAAATATTTTTCTGTAGCTTACATTTAGGGGTCAAATCCTTTGCTCAAAATTTGTCATTTGCAATATTCCTTTCACTCTTCTGACCTGCTGTCGGTTCTAGTGTAAGATATAAGGATATGGCCAATGACTTTCCCAGCATTCATTCAAATTTCTTAATCTTAAATACTTTGATATTTAATAAGGCTAGAGAATCACATTAAAAATCCTATATTTTGAATTCTTTAGTGTGAATCCTGTAGTGCTCAATGAGTGCAAAGTTATTGATGAAGAATTCTTTCGATTTTCTTAATCACAGGGTCTTCCTTTAGCACAAACTATTGTAGTGAGTCATTAACTGAAAAATTCCTCCCACTTTCATACATGTATAAGGTGCTTCTCCAAAGGGAACGCTTTGGTAAGATTTATGGTTAAACAATTTCCTAAATTCACAATAGTCATAAGAATTTTAGAGTGTGTGTAATCTATTGCTAAATAAGAATCTATTGTGAATAAAGTCTTCCCCACCAGCAATGCATTTATTATGTCCTTGTCAAATGTTAAGCCCTTGCTCTGTACACCTCAAGGATTTCTCCTCCATGGTGTTAATGGAGGTTTGCTCTGAATCAAAATTTCTCTCACACAATCAAGGCATTCATGGATCCTGCATGATAAATATCTTTCAACGTAGAGCCACGTATTGCCCTGAGGTTGGTCATGTAAGTAGACATGCCTGTTTTGGCTTCCTTGGAACATGATGTTCATGTACATATACACATTTTTGGAAGAGATCTCTCTAGGCTTCATCACTTGCCAACAACCAAGTCATGCTCCCTTGAAGACTTTCTTAAGCATTGTACTAGTGTGAGAGGGTGATCTTAGCACAGTATCATGGGTTGGTGATTTAAACAGCAGTATTTAATGTTCTTATAATTCTCATGTTAGAAATTAAAGAACAAATTATTTGAGGTTTGGTTTCTCCTGGTGCCTCTATAACTACAGAAACTGCCTTCCTATTTTGTGCTCACAGTGCTCCTCTGCTTCTGTCCAGTTCTAGTACATTTTATTTTCTTTAAAGAACCTCAAGGGAGAAATGGGAAAAAAATGGAGGCACTTTAAATGGGAAAACCATGGTGGAAGGGTTAGACAATGCAAGAGATAAATAATGCCTAGCTGTTTTTTTGTTTGTTTGTTTGTTTGTTTTTTAAAAACAAACAAAAAAAAAACTAAGGGAACCATACTAGTCCAACAACCTACTGACAAATTACACATACAACTAGGTCAAAGAATATAACATATATCTAGGCAAGGTTTATCTGAGAATGTTTGGTCTTTGCCCAAGCTTTACCTACATGACACATGGTAATTAAAAGTATGAGATTGGTGGAACTAAATTCTTGGATGTTTAACAGCCATTCTTTGAGACCTATACTAATTCTGGTCAGAGGCACATACGGGACAGTTTTTGCTTCTTGCCCTCCTAAGGTTGACTAAATTCCAGGGGACTATGAGCATCTCTTGAAATGTCCTATAACTGTGGCAAGTCACCTGTCCTCTTGATCAAGAAGGCCGTGGACACACCACTAGATGTACTTGAACCAGTGTCCAGTCTACAAAAAGGAGGATCAACACAGAGGAAATATTTCTTCCATGCTTCCAAGCAAAGCCAGCAATGGTCCAGCAGGACCTTTGACTTATCTTCACATAGATGGAACTGGTAAAAGAAAGGAGCCAGGGGCTCCTCCCAAGCCCATGTGACCCCTGAGGAACAGATCCTCAAACCACCTTAAAAGTAAAAGTAAATTGGTTTATCTGGGCCAGTTGTATGGTCTTAAATGCCCCAAAGGAAAGTATAACCAAAGATTAAAGGGGCCAACATAATTTTTTAAGAGTCCACATGTATAGCTAAAGGCTGCATAACAAGATACAATGCCAGAGTGGAGAGACCTTCCTTTGAGTTATTGGCCAGGGTGACCCAAAAGACTCACAGACAGTAACCCAGCATAGAACTGGAAAAATGAACAGACCACAATCTTATCTAAAGGAATATTGGCAACTGATTCCTGCTAGATGAGGAACAGCTGATCTGCCTAGAACACGGATCTCTAGAAAGGCTGACTACATTCAGTGGATGGACAAGCACCAGGGAATAGCTGGGGGCATCGACAACACAGTGGACAGTAACAGGGATGACAATATAAGGGCTCCAGTGGCAGGGGGAGGGCTATGGGAGGGTGCCATTTGGAAAGTGGGTAAATAGATGAATAAGATTGTTTGGGATATTCTGTATGATATACACACACAAAAATCACCAAACAAAAAATGACTTATATTTGAGGAGGAAGCACAAAATTTTCCTTCATGTTAATTAGTACAGGTGATAAACATTACCACTGAAATCTACCTGATGACTTTATATCCATACTCAGTTGCCAAGGATCCCAGTGTAACTGACTATGACTAGTAATAATCAGATACATAGAGATTAGAGACACATGTTCAAACATCTTAGTGTTAATAACATTAAAAATGAGTCTTTCTGTAGGAAACAACGTATTTTAAAATGTAATGGAGATCTTTTTTAAGGTTAAAAACTCATTCAATTCTATATATTACAGGGTTTATACTGAGTTCAATATTGTATAACTGTATTAAGTCAACTGTGAACCTAAAAATTTATAGCCACTTTTGAATGAGATGTATCCTTACTCTGGAAATTGTTATTGAATATGTTAAAGATGTAATGAAATGCTGCTTCTAATCATGTGGTTATTAAATAAAAACAAACAAACAAACAAAAAAGAACCTCAGTTATGTTGAATTAGATAACCACTATTAAGACCTCATTTAATTTCAATTCCCAAATATAGGAACACTGGTGATTGGGAGTTTAGTGTATAAAATTGGGGGCTGGCAATGTACATAGTAATAGACAATCATAACTCTCCTAATCAGTGCAGCTATATAATTTTGGGGGCTGTGGAAGATATACCATGCATGGCCCCAAGTTCTTCAGTAGCTAAAAGTACCTAGGAACAGCCAATAACCAACCACCACTTCAATTATATTTTAGTTAGCATGTTGATAATGAAAAAAAAGGAAAAATGTTCCTATAAATAATTGTGAGGAATATAAATACATTTAAAATATTTTCTGAGGTTGAATGGGCAAGGAGTAATAAAATTTCAGAATCCTTCATGTTTTTAACATCAAAATAATAACACCAGTTCTGGAAATGTGTTCCAAAACAAGTAATGGATATGCTGAGCTGTGTTGATTTTATATTTCTATGTATGGAACATGCAATTTGACACATAACTTATATCATAGGAATACCTTTTGATAAGCATAGTGTTATGTATCTCAGAAATCTCATTCTGGTATCATCTGTAGTATGTAAAAATAATAAAATTTTATGAAGAAGCAGAGACTTAGCATGCTTATTTTAAGGGTTGTGATATGCTCTAAGATGTTTTCAGATTAAAAATGAATTTATAGAAAAATGTATTTGTGAGGTAAAATTACCATAAGGAAGGATTTTATTTTAGTGATTTGATAATTACAGCCAAATGGGATATGAAGATCAAGGAGTCAGAAATATTAGAAAAACACTGTTTTTGAAGAAAATACAAATTTAGTTATAAGAAAGTAAGATAAATATCCACTTAAGTTATGAACAACAATTTCAAATATAGATGTTATAATTGAGAAACAAAGAATAATATAAATAAGTTTTATTTGTATTCAAGCTTCATCTTTTTATGATTGGAGAATACATTCATCAAAATATTTAAGCTATTCAGTTGATTTCCTCCACATGGTGTAATTTTAGTCAGAACAAACAGATTGTAGGAAATGTATTTAAAATGACTGGAATTGCCTGTCTATGCCAAAGAGAAAGAAAATCACCCAAATGTCTGACCACATCCTGTGAGTGAGGGTGGGGGTTTTCCCTGAAGAAAACAGCCCTTCCCTCTGTCCTTCCTGCTGTGGAGAAAAATGGGTGATTTTATGAAAATAGGGAGAAAGACTCTCCTCTTTCTCTGGTGTCCAAGAATTGAGATTCTCTGTGGCTAATGTGTCTAGAGATTTTCCTTAGAACTGTATGGAGCTAATACCTAGTCTGGGGTACATAGAAGTGATTAGGATATTGGCAGGACCATCAATCTAGGTCAAGGTCCCTTGAGTTTAAAGAATTATAACTGGTATACCCAGTGAAATATTTTCTCCTTCGATTACTGAGGTTAATTACTCCTGCTAGGACAGAAACTCTTTCCTTGTATACTGTCAATGATGTTCTGGGAAATGTTTAGTAGCTGACTCTGATTTGTTACATTTGCAGTTTCAGTGGTGGGAGGGTTGGAACCTAGTTTCAATGAGCACCAACTGGCCAACACAAATGACCTATTCACTGAGGCATAATTTCCCTAATACCCATTGGTATTTTTACGCACTTACTTCAGAATTAGAAACTTCCTGCCTTTTGCTGACTTCAGACTGAGCTCTGTTTCACCCATTTCAACAGCCTTGAAAACACATCCTCTTTGACTTTATAATTTGGCCCTGTGCAATGTTTGCTTTGATATTGGGCCTTACTTTTTTAGTGCAAAGTAATGCTTTGTGAAATGCTGTGTAGGTGTATCTGACTAAACTTTGGAACAGTGCTATTAACTGAGGCTCTAGTGTTAAAAAAGACATTAAATAAGGAGTGTATGTTGTTTCCAGTTAAGATGTACTCCTACTTTTTCCAGAGTAGAAAGAGATCTATTTTCCACTGACATATTTGCTACAAGTGATAGCTCTATACTGAAGAATTTCAACTTCTGATTCTGTGACAAGCATATTCAAAAGTGAATGAGCTTTGTGAGTGATATAGCAAGTTGTTAAGCCTACACATAGACTGCCTCCCTTCCATCATGATTATATGAGTGCACAGAGAAAGCCCTAAGTATCCAAGACTAGTTCAGCTTTCTAGATGACTTATTTGTTTTCTTGGTTCTTAAGACCTCTTACTATGGTCTTATGAGTATTAATATATTATACAATGATCATAATACTTGGGCCTCACCAGATAGATTTACTTTTCAGAAGTTCTTTATATAAAAATTTTACCAAACTAGCAGGCCACTAATGAAACCCCTTCTCGGTGCTAAAGAATCTCCATATATTCTTATTTTAGGACATTTTCCCTCTGTCCAAACTATATTACCAAGGGTATTGGGTAACTATTTCTTGGGTAAATGTCTACTTTCGTCTCTACTCATGCATCTTCTTAGAAAATACCCAAAGGACTTGATATCCTACCACAGAGACATCTAATTATCCATGCTCATTGCCACTCTTCACAATAGCTAGGAAATTGAAACATTAAACTGATGAAGTGGATGATTAAAATGTGGTACATATACACAATGAAATTTTATTTGGTTATAAGGAAGAATGAAATCATGAAATTTGTAGATAAATGGATGGAACTGGAAAATGTTTTATTGAATGAGGTAATACACACATCCAGGCAGACAAATGCTGCAAGTTCCCTCTTATTTGTAGATCCTAGCTCTGGATCTTAAACTGAGATTAAATAATCTGAAGTAACCTAATAAGCCAGAGAAGTAGAAAGGAATCATGGGAGGGGGAGAAGAGAAGGAACTCCAGAGGGGAATAGTAGGACACAGGCATTATCAAGGAGGAAACGGGCAAAAGGAATGGCAACTTTTAGCAGGGAGAAGGGAGGGATGGTAGCATTGAGGGAGCAAAGAGAGATAAATAACATGAAGAATGTCTGAAAAATCATAGGGAAATATTTTATAAACTTACTTTAAAATATATAATATATAGTTTATAGTAGGATACCAGCTTGGACCCATACACTGAACATTTCAATAAACCAAATGAAGCCTTTTCCCTTTATCTTTCAGTCACCCATAGAGAACACTAATTCACTGAAAATACACCAATTTCTGGTGTAGTGGTAGCAGCTAACTTGTTTCAATGGAGTTATACCACATTAGTTGATAATGTTTCCCTAAGAGTCATAGGCTACCTAACAAAAAATCAAGTACCAAGCATGAAAATTGGAGACAGAGGATAATAGAGAGGGACAGAGAAGGCTTAAATAATATGAAGGATGCCTAACACAGTCATGGGGAAATACATTATCTTAAGCTCACGTAAAAAGACATATGTCATATTTATGTGTGTCATGTGTACAGCCAAACACTATCTAACAAAAAGTCCCGTGCCAGGCAAGGGAAACCTCCATCAATTTGTTGGTCAGGGTAGTTCAAGAGGCTCTTCAGACAATATAGGGCACTGCCATAGCCCTTGGTTACCTCCTATAACTGAAGTTAATATTCTATTGGTGAAGACATCACATAATTTACACAAAGGACTAGGAGAAATCAAGATAGAACTTAGGGAAGACTCCTTCCCTACAATGAGACCTCTTAGTATTGGAAGGTGCAATGTACCAAAGGAGAAAAGCAGTCAGGAGTCCTACCTAGCTGCAAAGCATAAAAACCACAATGACCAGTCCAAGAATATTTCTCTAATGGTGCAATAATGGTACTTTTGTCTTGGGAATGAAACAGTTATCTAATTGGAATGAAGTCCACTTCAGTAGGAGGGAATTCATGCCTAGTACTATACATATAGCCAAGTATCCATGGTTTGACAGGTCATAGACCCTAGAGGAGAACTCACTACTGCCACATTCCTAAACCAATAAAATTTCTAACATGTTCTCTCTAACTGTATTCTAAATACTCATCCTTTTACACACAAATAATGGTAGTTCTCATAATTCAATGAAATAAGATTCTTTGTGGAACAGAGACTATTACAGAGATCCAGGTGTGTTTAAAATGCAGAGAATATGTGACCATCTGGTATGCAGCACCAACTGACACATCTGCAATGTAACACCTACAGCTAAGGCTAAGGAAACATCACAGAAGTAGGGGCAGAAAGACTGTAAGACCCAGAAGATCAGGACATGTGCTGCTGGACAGTGTCCTCTAGACATGACCAAAAAGCTCAACCCATGAAGTCTCAACAATATATTTACTTAAACAAGATCTAATTAATCAAAGTATCAGTTGACAGGCCAATGTGAACAGGGGAAATTTCACAAGGTCTTACCTTCAGATGAAGAGCTACAGGTAATCAATATCTTCTGAGAGAGGAAGAATCAGTTTTCTTCAGGGACAAATTCATTGACAGGTTACCTAAGCCCAAGTGGTCAGCTCTAAACACATGTATGTACAAGCAGCATTAAATGACCTCAGTAGATTATATTATACACACAAACACACACATGTGCATACAAACACAGACACACACACATACACAAATATATAAGTATGTATGTAAAAAAAAAAATTAAAGAGGTAGTCCTCAAATAGAGAGTAGGGGGGGCTATAAGAGGAGTTGGATAGGCAGACATTATGTAAATAAAAACTTATGCATGAAATTTTAAAATATTAAAAATTTAAATGAAAGCTTATTACTCACAAAAAATTAATAATTGTAAATATTTAAGCATCAAGTATTGGTGCTCCCTATTTTATAAAACAAACAATGAAAGCCACAAAAAGTCACGTAGATAATTATACAGTAATAGTGGGAGACTTTAATACCCTGCTTTCATCTTTATGTAGGTTTTTCAAATACAAATCAATAAACTTGATAGCTAAATTACACTATAGATTATCATATTTATCATATATTCACAGTATATTTCAGCAACAAATACAGAATAAAAGATATTTTCTCTAGTTCACAAATACTTCTCTAAAATTATTAGATTATAGGACATAAAAAATATCTTGAGAAACTAAAAAATAAGTTAAAATCCAGTGCAGTAGAAAGCAACAAATACAATAAAGATTAGGACAGAAATCAAGTAAATGAAGACTCAAAGATGAAAGTTGTGACTCAAGCAAATAATTGGGTATCTCAAAATATACATAAGATTGACAAATTTCTAGCTGAGAATGTAAATGAAAACAATAACAGATGGAGGTAGAGTTCTTGTAGTCGACCACCCTGAAATCCAGAGAATCATCTGGGAATATTTAAAAATTTATATCCCAAAAAGGTATAAAATCTACAAACATGGATGAATTCCTAAATCAGATGACCAAACAATATAGAAAAGCCATATACCAATACCAAGCAATTAGAATATCAGTCCCTACATCCATAACAAACAATGAGGTTAGCAGTCACTAAAAGCTCTTCACAAAGAAAAGAACAGGACCAGGTTAATCCATTGCAGAAATGTGCCAGAGTTTGAGGAAGGCACAATAGCAATACTTCTCAAACTGCCCCATAAACTGGAAAGGGAAGAAATAGTAATCAAGCTGATTCTTCAAAGTCAGCATGACCTTGACACCTAAACTGTACAAAAACACACCAAAAATGAAAAACTATAGAATAGTTTCCAGGATGAACATAGGCTAGCAAAAGAAATGTGCTCCCTATCACAAGTGAATTGGTTGATGCCTCAGCTGCTCCTGGCACTCCCTCCTTTGGGTTATGTTTCTCTACGTAAATTCAAAGACAGACAGTTAATATGACAGAATCTTATTGAATACTCACACTACTTTCCAAAGGCCATTTTCACAAGCTATCACAAGCGAATGACAAAGCAAAAGCAAAATATTTGTCACAATATTGGAGACTAGATCTCTAAAATTCTGTCAGCAGAATTATGCTCCATTCTAAAGTTCTAAGCAGAAATTCTCCATCGCCTGTTTCAAGCTTCTGTTACTTCCTGTTGTTCTTTCATTTGTGGCAGTACCATAACACAACACTTCACTGAAAACAGAAGGCCCAGATTAAATCTGGATATGATATATTTATACATTTTCCTTACTGCAATTCCCAGAGATGGACTTGGTTGTGACTCTTCCTTATCAACAGAAGACAGACACACTTATAAATACAATGGATATATGCACAGTGTAAATATATGAAGATATTGATCTATGTCACATTAACATTTGCATGTTTATTACAAATCTTACATACCTTTATAATATATGCCCTATACATCTATAATCTGAACGCATATTTCTAATTCATTTATTCGTATAATAGTTGATTTGTGTAATTTTTCTTCCTCACCAGTCTGAGAATCGCAAGACAAAATAGCAAAATTGACAACTCAGGCAAGGGTTATAGTTACAAAATTGAATCAGAAGTTCACAGGTCAGGCTAACAAAGTGGAAATTCAGGCTTAATTTCTAAGTTATAGTCTTCAGACAAACTTCCCCCTCTGAGTAACTGTATTTTTAGTTTAAAGCCTATATCTAATTAGGTAGATTTTAACCATATGATAAATGGTAATCTGATTTATATCAAATAACGTGATTACAAATATAAAATACGCTCACAGAAACATCTAACAAATTCTGGTGAAAAAACTATTGAGCATTCTTACCCCTAACCACCTTGATATATAGAGCTATTACAATATTTGTTCCTCAGATTTTAGAAATACTACTTTGTTTTTAAAATTATTCTTATTTCAGTCTTTCAGAATTTCTAAAATTTCCTTGAAGTAATTTCTAATTTTAAGTAGACTATAAGCATTATTTTTACTAAACTGTGGATGTGACTGTATTTTAATGTTAAAAATGGATAAGTGGCCGGGCTTGGTGGGGCATGCCTTTAATCCGAGCACTTGGGAGGTAGAGGCAGGAGGATCTCTGAGAGTTCACGGCCAGCCTGCTCTACATAGTGAGTTCCAGGACAGCTGGGAAAAAAAAAAAAAAAAAAAAAAAAAAAAAAAAAAAAAGGACAAATGACTGAAGTAGTAATATCTGGAAAAAATAAGCAAACCAACTGCCAATTGGTTTTTAACTTGAAATGCTATTTTCATGTAGATCAGCAATCAGGCATAAGCCCATGATTTTCAGGGGCAAATCAAGTATAATGTGGTGTTCCTTGAGTTTCTGTCTGGCTATTGAGGAATGCTTTGTCCCTTTGTCAAATAGGGGATGATAATTATATTTATCTCTGTTAATAAGAAGCAGTGGAAATTAGCTAATGACTTCAAATGGTGCAGATTATTATTACACTACTTTCATAATCTCTTCCATCCTTTCTTAAATGATGTTTGTTTTGTTTTGTTTTGTTTTGTTTCCAAAATGGGTGGTTGAAAATCTGAAACACATTAAATGTCTGGGAAGATCTTGTTCCCACCAACTCATTTCCCACTGGTTTCATCATGGAGGAATTTAGTCCGTAAGGGTGTATAGAAGTGTTTCATGGAAGAACTTTGAAATAAATAAAAATCAAATAATGTCATTTTATTGCCATTTTGAGTCATAAAATGTGTTTTACAACAAGGGGAAAGCATCAGTTTCTCTTGTCATGGGAAATGTTACTATTAAGGCACTCTGCAGCCAGCGGCATCATCAGAAACTTGACTATCCCCATCAGAACGTATTTAATCATCAGTTAGGTATACTAGTAAGTTCTTTATCTGTTTGATAAACTAGTAAAGTCTTGTGCACTTCATCTCCACTATCTCTGCCTGAAGTAACTGCTTCAGGCAGAATCTTCTCTGGATGCTTGGAGAAGGGCTGTCTTCATGTTTTTGACCAACATTCAGCACTGATAGCTTGACGATTTTTTTATTCTGAACAACAAATTATATGTATCAGCAGTGATTCTGAAAAAGAAGTTAGTAAGTTCTCCCATCTGACATCTCTCCCCTTTTCTCCAACCTCCTTAGTAAATAGGGCCTCTGGGATGAAAAAGAAACACTGAAATCCCCAGATCTTTATACAGGGAAATGAAGCCACTGGTGAAAAGAGGAAGCTTTCCTTGAAATGTTTTTTAGCCACATTATATTAATGATAACATCTCTCAACTTTGCTGTTCTTAAGGTCATGGTTCCTTCATTGATTTTCATTAAATCTATGTATTTAGATGATACTATTTGTGCCATCCAGTTATAATATTCAGAGTGCTAGTTATGTGCACTTCATTGCAAGCTCTCTTTTGGGAGATTTTGTTATGGTAAAAAAGTATGACTTCTAAGAGCGCTCTAGATAGGCTGACTAGATTCAGTGGATGGATAAGCACTGAGGAATGGCTGGGGACACTGATAACACACGGACAGTAACAGGGATGACAGAGTATAGGGGCTCCAGTGTCGGGGGGAGGCTATGGGAGGGTGCCATTTGGGAAGCAGGTATAAAAATGAATAAGATTGTTTGGGATGTTCTGTATGGAATACACACCAAAGATCAATCAATAAAAAAATGAATTATAAAAACATAAAAAATAAATAAAAATTTAATCATGGATTTGTTTGTATTATTTCTTATTTTTGTTTACATGATAGTCAGCTGCTACAAAATAACAGTTCTAGAGAGTTAGTCCATTATTGGCATTGAAGTTTCTTAAAATAAAACAATAATAAATTTTCTCATATTGACTTTTCCCTAGAGATTTCTCTCAAGCATGTTAGGCTGTTTGTTAGCATTTTACAGGATTTCTTATAAGATTTGAGGCAATCTTTTCAAATTGTGTGTGTGCTCCATTAAATATGTTGTCATAGTATCCTAAATCTTGTTACAGTTTCAAGAACACCCACAGCATTTTTAGTAGGACTAGAGTTTCTCTCAGGAAATCACTTGCTTTGCTCATCTATAACAGAGCAATTCTTATCTATTAATTTCATGAATTCACAACAATTCAGTCATATCTGCAAGTTCTACTTGTAATTCCACTTCATTTGCTATTTCTACCACAGATGGAGTTACTTTTTCCTCTTCAGTCATGAACCCCAGAAAGTCATCCACGATGGTTGGAATAAATTACTTTCAAACATTGTTAATACTGGAATATTGACCCTCCACATAAATGCTTATGGCATCTAGAATAATGGACCATTTTCAGGTTTCCATTTACTTTTTCAGGAGGCATTAGATTGCAGACGTTACCAGCCTATGGCCATGTATGACCAAGATTATCTATGAATGAAGCCAAACAGAGAACATTAAATTTAAATAAAACATTGAATAGTCTATAATTTCTTGGTAAATCAATTATACAGTTCTCCAGGATGAATTTTGTAAGTGATTCTGTCCTCTTGCAATGTCAAAAACTTGGACATTCCTGCACATGCAGGAAGACTGTTGCCTATCACCTATGGCATTATAAAGTAAACACACACACACACACACACACACACACACACACCAAGATTTATGGATGGTTTGCTCTTTTCAGACAAGTAAAACTTTCTTCATGTCATCGATAAGTCGTTTCACCTTCTCAGTCTTGTGTGTGCACTATAGTGGCATTTTAACTTCCTTAATGAACTTTTGGTTTAAACTCATAGCTTATCTTTCAGCCTGTCTTGCTTTGCACATGCCTTCCTCATCAAATATTTGATTTGAACTGAGAAAAGTTCAACTCTTCCTTTTTTCTTGAAAACTAAGTATTTATTGTGGTGTTATTGGTTGATTGATTTTTTCAATATTTTGTGTCTGAGGAAACAGAGAGGTCAGGTGGGAAGGGGTTGGAAATCGCTGATTAGGGGGACATAATATACTCAGTATTTGACTGTTGAGTTCAATGTTTTACATGACTGTAATTCATGGCACCCAAAACAAGGATAAGTTTTAGGACATTACCATAGATATAATCACAATGAAAAAACTCAAATTGCTTTAAGAATTACATAAATGTGACACAGAGACACAAAGCAAGCACATGCTGTTCGATATATTGGCAGCAATTTGCCTGACTCATATTTAAAAACTTTCCATTTGTAAAAATGAAGCCAATTGTGAATTATAATGAAGTGGAGCAAGATGAAAGGTGTGCCTGTAAAACAGATGTTCTGCAGGGGCCACAGGAAAGCAACTTGGACCCCACTATTGCTACAATAAATATGAACTCTCGTTTCAGACAGTGAGAACTAATTAAACTCAAAATTTAACTTTAAATTGAAATAAATGTCCCCTGCTTGTTGAAAATTCTGTAAGAAAAAGCATTCCTATTTCATATTATGAATATTTAATTTGATTACATTTATCATTTGGAACTGACCTACAACCTACCTATATTTACATAATAAGGAAGAATTATTTATTTTTTAAGGCATAACATTGGGTAGGGTGCCCATACTCCAGAGAGCAGACCCTTACCCAAGAGGACTTGGGGAACACAAATTAAACTCAATAGGTAGGCCTTATAAAACAATAGAGGATATGATGTGGAGGGTAGGTGGGGGGGGCCTATCTGAGAGGAGATGTCTGAGTTTGAATATGATAAAAATGTATGGAACTTTCAAATCATTAATAAAATTTTCCTGAAAAATTTGAAGTTTTTTCAAATCATTTCTCAATGAATTGCTCAAGGAAAATTTTATTAACTTAATATCAAATTTTTTATTGAAAGCATTAGCAACTGTTGAAGTGTTTTCCATAGACTCTGCAACAGATGGAGGTTACTTCAGAATCCCACAACTGGTCAGACACAGAGAATATATATCTGATGGATGTCCAGTCCTAGGTGACATATCTACAGTGGAACCTCTACACTTAGGACTTATAACACAGCAGAACAGGGGAGAGGTGAGGTTAAAGAGAAAATTACTGCATCTCTCAACTCTCACCAGTGAAGCTTCCTTATACAACAGAGTGCAATGCACACAAAAGGCCACAACTGGCCAACTTTTGAAGAATAAGAGACTGCAGAGTGTGTATTCCTGGATAGGATTCCTATATCAAAACTTTTCTACCCATGGCTCAGGGGCCATTGCAGAAGAGGAGGTGGAAAGATTGTCAGAGCCAGGGTTGGTCCATGAACACAGGGAAACAGAGGTTTTCAGGCCACTGTAAACTTGCACATGTGAACCTGTGGCAATGGTGGCATCAAGCACAGGACCCATGGCAACTCAATAAAAAAAAAAAGGCCCAGTGTGCAGCAAGGGGGTTGACCTTTTTCTGGGAATTATGGGAGACTAATTATTACTGGGTGAGGGAGAGTAGGTGTACTAAAAAGCTTTAGTTGTCAACTTGACATACTTGGGTTGAGGGAGTCTCAACTGGGGAATTGCCTCCATTGGACTGACCTGTGGACACGTCTGTGGGGCATTTTCTTGATTGTTGAGTGACGTGGGAGGGCCCAGCCCACCGTGGGTGGTGCCACCCTTGGGCAGGTGGTCCTGTATTGTTTAAGAGAGCAGGTTGAGCAAGGCCAGGGGAGCAAGCCAGTAAGCAATGTTCTTCCATGGCCTGTGCTTCAGCTCCTCCCTCCAGGCTCCCTGATGAACTATGACCCAGAAGATGTAAGCCAAATAAACCCTTTCCTCCCCAAGTTGGTATTGGTCACAATATTTTGTCACAGCAATGGAGAAACAAACTAGAACAATAAACCTTACCAATGAACTCTCGGTTGGCTGACTGGACTCCAGTGGATGATTTTGTGCTGAAAGACATCTGGGTATGAATGCTTTACTGGATAGGATTTAACATGTATGGTGGAACACACGAGGTAAGGGGTCATAGGTAGGAGAAGAGGTCTAAATTTGATTAAAAACTGTTGTATGAATTGTACAAAACTCAATAAAATTTAAAAAAATTTTTTTAAGTGTATGAGCATATTGCCTGTGCTTAGGTAGAAGCATATATTTCAATCCAGTGCCTGCAGAAGTCAGAAGAGGGCATTAAATCCCTTGAACTGGAGTTACAGGTAGTTGCTAGCTGTCATGTGCTTACTAAGAATCAAACCCAGGTCCTTTGCAAGAGCAGCTAATATTCTTAACCATTGAGTCATCTCTTTAGCCCCTTCCCTAGAATTTAATGGAAATTATAGCACAATAATCAATATTTCAAGATAAAAGTTTCTAGGTAAACTGTTCACTCTGTGTGTGTGTGTGTGTGTATGTGTGTGTGTGTGTGTGTGACATGTCTGCTCTGTGTGTGTGTGTGTGTGTGTGTGTGTATGTGTGTGTGTGTGTGTGTGACATGTCCGTATGTGTTTTTATGGATGACTATATGTGTGTGCACTTGTGAATAGAAGCCGGAGCTTGACATTGGGCATCTTCTTCATTGCTTTCTAAATTATTTTGTGAACAGGGCATCTTATTGAACCTGGAGCTCATGCTAGGCAGACTGACTAATGAACTCCTGAGATTTGCCTGTCTTCACAATGCCTCCAGGTACCCAGTGCCGGAATTACCAATAAAGAATGCTTGGCTTTTACATAGGTGCCAAAATTCTGAACTTAGATCCTCATGCTTGCACATCAAGAAGTTCACTAACTGCCCTAATTTTATTTCTGTTGCTGTGATAAAACACTGACCAAAACCATCTTGGGAAAGAAAGGGTTTCTTTTACCTTATACCTTACAGTTAATCATGGAGAGAAGTAAGGCCAGGAGCTCGGGCAGGAGCTAGACAGAACCGAAGCAAAGACTATAGAAGAGTGTTGCTTACTGACTCGTTCCTCTGGCCTACGCTCAGTCTACATTCATATTCACCAAGGAAAGCTCCCCAGTGTTGGCACATTCTGAATTGGGCTAGGCCCTCCCACATCACTCATCAATCTAGTAAATGCCTCACAGACATGACCACTGACCAATCTGAAAGAGTTGGAAGAGGAAAGTGGGAGGTAGAAATGACAATATTTCTATGTATACATGTATGAAATTTTCAATAATAAAAATTTAAAAAATCAAATGCATTTTATTTTAATATTTTATTAATTTTAAAAGTTTTCTTAAAATATTTCTTAACTTTTTTATAATTTTGAATTTATATTCCAAGATATAATTACATATTTTTAGTTTGAGGATTATATTAGTTTAGTTATTATAGTACTTTATATTTCTTTTTGTTTTTAACTTCCAAGACTGTGATTTTTATCTCTAGGAGTTCAATTAAGGCATAGGTGAAGGCATACTGAGGCTGTAAAAGGGTAGTAGAAAATAACGGAAAACTTCTTGGTGCCTGGTAATGGGATTGGCCCAACATCAAGGCCTGGTCGCCCAGGACAACTTGTAGAAAAAGGACCACAGCTGGATGGGAGATCTGTTCCAGATAATTAGTCCTCCCAAGATCAGAATCTGAAAGTAACTGAGGCCTTCCCTGTCTCCAACATAAGAGACAAAGCCTCTGCCATGTTCAACCTGGGACTTCAGGGGACAGGGTTGTGGGCAATTCAGTCACTCAGAGAAGACTGAAACTACTGCCCAACATCATGAAGTTCTCCATGCTCTATTCTGCTTTACCATCAGCCTACCTCCAGAAGATTGTGTAACTGTGGGTCATGATAGGGGTCCAAAGCCCAATTCAGGTGTATGTGAGGAGACCACAGCTCCAGCTCAGAAGAGGTAACAACAGCCACTGATTCATGGGAGGGAACCACAGCTCATATGGGAGAGGACCACAGCATACATGTTCATGAAGGTGGACATCAGCTCCAGCTTACAGGGCTAGACCACCAATCAGGCTAATGGCAGGACACCACATCTTCAGTTCATAGGAGGGAAACCACAGCTCCAGCTTGCATGAGGACACTGCAATTCTACCTCAAGGGAAGGGAACATAGCTCTAGATCCCAGGTGAGGACCACAGCTTCAGGTTCACAGGAGGGGACCACAGCTCCAACTTCACTGGAAGGGACCAGAGTTCCAGGTTCAGGAGATGGGACCATGACTCTAGGTCCATGGGAGAAGAGCAATGCTCCAGTTCACAGGAGGGTACCTCAGCTTAAGGTTCATGGGAGGGGACCACAGCTCCAATCTCACACAAGAGGCCATAGCTCTGGCTCAATGGAAGGGACCATAGCTCCAGCTCACAGAAGGGTGCCACAACTCCAGGTTCACAGCAGGGGGCAACAGCTCCAGGTTCATAACAGTGGACCACACCTCCAGGTTGACAGGAGGGGCCACAACTCTGGCTCACCAGATGGGATCATAGCTTCAGTTCTCAGCAGAGATCATGGGATGTTTCATAGGATGGGACCACTGTTCAAAGTTACATAATTCCAGGTTCAGAGGATGAGACAACAGCTCCATGTTGACAGGGGACTACAGCCCTTGCTCAAAGGACAGATCTAGAACTCTGGTTCATGGGAGGGAAACACAGTTCCAGTTCATAGGAGGGAACTAAATCTCCAGGTTCACAGAATGCGATCACAACTCTGGCTCACAGGAGGGGATCACAGCTCAAGGATCATGGGACGGGGACAGAGCTCTAAGTTACAAAAGGGGAATCACAATTTCAGCTCGGGAAGTGACCATAGGTCCAGTTCATGAGAGTGGCCCACAACTTCAGGAGACCACAATTCCAGCTCACATGAGGGAACCATAAATTGACTTAGAGAAGGGGACTACAGCTTTAGCTCACTGATGGGAATCACAGCTAAAAGGTCACAGGAGGGGAACACAACTCTGGTTTCACAGTGGGAGATCATGGCTTCAAGTTCATGGGAAGGGACTACAATTCTGACTCAAAGGAGGAGACCACAGCTCCAAGTTGAAGGGAAGGGACCATAGCTCCAGGCCACAGGAGGGAACCACAATTCTGGCTCACAGGAGGAGACTATAGCTCCAGGTTCACAGGAGGATACCATGACTTCAGATGCATGGGAGGGGACCACAACTCCAGCTCATAGGAAGGGACCTCAACTCATGAGTGAGGCAAGTGTTCTATCTAGTCAGCCTATTTAGAGTTCTTCTCTTTAAGAACATCAGCTTTTCCTCACCCAGTAGTAATAAGCTGACAACAATTCTTCCAGTAAGATTAGGGCCTGCTGTCCATTTCCACAGTTTTGTTCTGGGATTTTGTCTGCTTGAGATTGCATGATTCTTATGCATGCTGGCACCATTGCTGTAGGTTCATATGAGATGAGCAAGGTTGCAGGAGCATGTAGGATTCTGTTTCCATATGGTCATGCACCTCCTCACTAACACAATCTTTCTGCTCCCTCTTCCACAATAGTCCCTGAGCCCTTGGGGGTGGTGTTTAATATAGGAGTCCTGTCCAAGGACCCACACCCTGCAGACTCTTATTCTCTTTGCTTTGGCCATTTGTGATCTTTTGTGTTCCTGATCCTCTGATGCATGAACAACCTTCATTGATGAGAATTGAGAAATGTACTAGTGTTCTCTTCATTCCTTATACCAGATTCTATGAGCCTTAGGTATAGAGGTTGCATTATAGATGTGCCACTTAGACTTGGGCAATTCACAGACAATTTCTACATATGACCTGTTATGGAACTCTGTAATAGTTTTTATTTGTTGCAAAAGAAGCTTCCTTGATGAGTGGTGACTGTGATACTTGTCTGTAAATATAAGGATCCATATTTTGTACATAATAAGAAATTACATTTGTCTAGAGAAATTACATTTCTCTAAGATCTATGACCTTTTCAGCCATGTGTATTTGATTATCATTACAGTACCACACATGAGATTCCTCACACTGAGTGAGATTTAAGTCTGATTAGGTAGCTGTTGATTATCCCCAAGATAAAAGTGCCACTACTGCTCTCCTGCCCTCAGGCCTCTCTTGGGGTAAGGCTATTGCGCAGCCCTCCACGCCTTGACTACCCCGGCCTCATTCACCCTTCCATCTCCTCCGCAGTTCTTTGCTCCTGGTTTGGGCCCTGAGCCATTCCTGGTCTTGGGTCCCTAGACACCTGGAGAACTGGTGCTGCTTCCTGATCCTTTTCGCCCAGGCTAGCTGGGTGCCTTCCTTGGGCTCCAGGAGCACTGCTTCTGGACCTGGCCCTGCCCTCACCTCTCCCTGCCTCCCTGGACCTGCACCACCAGTTAACTCTCCTGGCCTCCTCTCCTGCCCTCAGGCCTCTATTGGGGTAAGTCTATCACACAGCCCTGTGCGCCTTGACTCCCCCAGCAGCGTTCACCCTTCCATTTCCCGCGCTGTTCTCTACTCCTAGTTTGGGCCCTGCTCCATTCCTAGTCTTGGGTCCCCAGACACCTGGGGAACCAATACTACTTCCTGATCTTTTTCACCCAGATGAACTTAGTGCCTTCCTTGGGCCCCAGGAGCACTGCTTCTGGATCTGGCCCCGGCCCTGACCTCCCTGTACTTCCCTGATCCTGCAACACCTGCCAGCCTCTTTCTGGGGCTGACAGCCTCTCTCTGGGGCTCTGAGGCTTACCTTTCCTCTCCCTGATCCTTGGCATCCAGTAAAACTCAGCTACTCAATCAACTCCCTGGGAAATCTTGGGGCTTATTCCCACCTCATATGCCTTTGCAACCCTGCGTGGCAGGGCCACTGCCAGGATCTCAGGTCAGTCCAACACCCAAGTTCCTGAGGCCAAAAGCATTCTTAGAAGATTCCAGACCTAAGGAGAAAGTCTGAAAACTTCTGACCCACACTGGAATTGGGCCACCGTGGAACTCCTGAAGACTAAATCAATCTGGCCACGACAATATAAAATCAAAAGAGAGAACCAGAAGCTTAGACGAACCAGCTCTTCATACCCAAAAAGTAAA
>NW_008354017.1:783058-783449 GCF_000622305.1 Nannospalax galili | reverse complement strand
ATGGAAGGATTCAATACACATCTTTCATTAATAACTTTAAATATCAATGGACTTAATGCCCCAGTCAAAAGATACAGACTAGTTGAAGAGATTAAGAAACAAAACTTATCTTTTTGTTGTCTGCAAGAAACTCATCTCACTTTCAAGGACAGACACTATCTCAAAGTGAAAGAATGGAAAATAATATACCAAGTAAATGGCACTAAGAAAAAAGCATGCGTAGCAATCCTAATATCTAACAAAATAGACTTTAAACTAAAACTAATCAGAAGAGACAAAGAGGGACACTTCATTATGATTAAAGGAATAATGAATCAAGAAGATATTACAATCATGAGCATATATTCACCAAACTCTGGTGCATCTAACTTCATATAAACAATACTACAGG
>NW_008354017.1:781729-782151 GCF_000622305.1 Nannospalax galili | reverse complement strand
CATTTTTAATGGAATACATTAAAAACCTATATGCTACTAAATTTGAAAATCTAAAAGAAATAGATATATCTAAAGGCATGGGAACCACCAAAACTAAACCAAGAAGAGATTAACAGCTTAAACAGACCCATAATACAAAAAGAAATTGAAACAGTAATACAAAACATCCTGACTGAGAAAAGCCCAGGACCAGGTGGATTTACAGCAGAATTCTATCAGACATTTAAAGAAGATCTGCATCCTATACTACTTAACTTATTCAAAAAAAAAATAGAAATGGAGGGAAAACTTCCGAATTCTTTCTATGAAGCCAGCATCACTCTCATACAAAAGCAAGGTAAAGACCCAACCAAAAAAGAAAACTATAGACCCATATCCTTAATGAACATAGATGCAAAAATTCTCAACAAGATACTTGCAAA
>NW_008354017.1:780033-780569 GCF_000622305.1 Nannospalax galili | reverse complement strand
GAGAAGAATAGTAGGTAACAGGCCTTAATAAGGGAGATATGGAAAAAAATTGGGTTAGTTACGGGAGGGGGGAGGGAAGGGTTTATGAGGAACCTAGGGGATAAGGAGAAAGAAGAAGCTCAACAGAGATAGGATCATAGGAGCAAGGGTATTAGTAAGGAAGAAAGGGGGGGAAGTGGGGGCACCTTAAGTGGAAAACCATGATAGAGGGGTGAGATGATAGAAGAGAGAAACAATGCCTATCTAGTCATGAAAACCAGAGGGAACCATATTATTCCTACAATCTACTGACTAATTATACGTAACAGACCAAGAAAAATAGCTCTAGATAAGGTTTATTTGAGACCTGAGACTTATCTGCATGACACACAGTAATTAAAAATGCCAGAATGGTGGAACTAACCATCTTGGATGTTTCACAGACATACCTTGAGATCTATACTAATAGGGTCAAAGGGACACAAAGGACACTTTTTGCTCCTTGCCCTCCTAGGTCAATTAGTTCCCAGGGACTATGATCATCTCACAAAACGTCC
>NW_008354017.1:779405-780023 GCF_000622305.1 Nannospalax galili | reverse complement strand
GGTGGTGGGTCATCTGACCTCTTGATCAAGGAGGCCAAGGAGACCCCACCTGATGGACTTGAACCAGTGCCCAGTCTATAAAGAGGAGGGTCAACACAGAGGAATCATTTCCTCCATGTTTCCAAGAGAAGCCAACAATGGTCGAGTAGTACCTTTGACTTATCTTCGCATAGATGGAAATGGTAAAAGAAAGGAGCCTGGGGCTCCTCCCAAGCCCATGGGACCCCTGAGGAACAGATCCTCAAATGTCCTCAAGAGTAAAATCAAATCAGTTTTTCTGGTCTAATTGTATGTCCTTAAACACTCAAAAGGAACCAAAGATTAAAGGGACCAATATAATATCATAAGAGCATACATATATATATATAGCTAAAAGTTACTTGACAAACAGCAAAGCCAGCAGGCGATACCTTCAGTCGAGTTGTTGGCCAGGATGGATAAAGGCTCTTCCAGATAGTAACCCAACATACTACTGGAAGAATGAACAGCAGACCCCAATTCTATCCAAAGGAATACTGACAATGGATTGCCGTAGATGAGGAACAGCTGATCCTCCTGGAACAGGGACCTCTGGCTGACTAGATTTACCAGAAGGGCAGATAGGGGGGAATGGATGGG
>NW_008354017.1:774391-778397 GCF_000622305.1 Nannospalax galili | reverse complement strand
TACATTATTATTTGAGTATATGAAATACTCAAATAAAAAAGTAGTATTTAAAATATTAAAGTAATATTTTACATTTTAAAAAATATTTTATTTTTATTTTATGTGCATGAGTGTATTACCTGCTTGTATGTGAGTGCACCCATGTCATGCAATGCCATGGAGGTCAGAAGAGGGCTTTGGAGTCCCCTGGAACTGGAGTTAAGGATGGTTCGTAGCTGCCATGTGGGTGCTGGGAATTGAACCCTGGTCCTCTGCAAGAGCAGTCAGTGCTCATAACCACTAAGCCATCTCTCCAGCCCCCATTTTGTGTTTTTTAAAGATTAAATTTGTTCTTTGGCAATTTCTTACATGTATATAATACATTCAGCAGGAGGAATAGGGCACCATGAGTTCCTGACAAATTATTCATCTTTTTAATGTACCTTTCAATGTTTAAATGTACCTGGTTAGTTCATATACTCTAGAAATGAACTTAATATTATTATGATGCTAAATAAACTTAGTAATAAACTGCACCTAAATTCTGTCTTTATACCCATAGACTAGTGAGTCCCTCAAGCCTCATTGCATAAGTTTCTTCTTGCGATAGATAGTAATTAATTCAGAGACTAACAACTGGTCAAAATGCAAAAGAAAGAGGCTGCAAAGTTCTCAGCTCAGAATGAGACATCAGCATCATACCCCATCCCCAACTGTGGAAGAAGGGGAAGAAAATGCAAGACATGTAAACATGTCTTTTTTGCTGTTGTTGTTCTTTTTTGAGACAGGGTGTCCCTGTAGCCCCAGCTGTCCTGGAACTCATTGTGTAGACCAGGCTGGCCTGGAACTCATAGAGATCTGCCTGCCTTTGCCTCCTGAATGCTGGGATTAAAGGAGTGCAGGACCACACCCTGAAAACATGTCATTTTTGAACATATATTATGATCAAGGCTATTGTGCTAAGTCAAATGTGGCTTTCAAAACATATAGAATAATAAATCCTTATCTCACTAGAAGACACCTTTAAACACTGAAAGGTTCATTAAAAAGATGAATAATTTTCCCTGTCCCTCTTACTGACTCACAGGTTTTGGCCCAGTTAAAAGTACCAAGTATGAGGTCCAGTATTTCTTAAATTCATGAAAAGAAAATTATAATCCCACTATAATCATCTTTCTTAAAAACTAATTCACTTATGATTATGCACCAACCCTGGTTCTTACAATCTTTTTGCCACAAGGGTCCCTAAGCCATGGGTGAGTGACATTTAAAAAGGAACTCCTATCTAGAAACAACCACTCTGCAGTCTCTTAGTCCCTAAAATCAGTTGTGGCCTTCTGTGTGCATTGCATTGCACTCTCTGTTATGAGGAAGTTTCACTGGTGACAGCTGAGGGATGTGTTAGTATTCTCTCAATACCCTGTTCTGCTGTGTTCCATGAGCCTTAGGTGTAGAGGTTCCACTGTAGATGTATCACTTAGGGCTGGGTATCTCTCTGACATATATTCTGTGTGTGTGACCAGTTGTGGAATTCTGTAATAGCCTCCATCTGTTTCAAAACAAAGCCTCTTTGATAAGAAGTGTATGGTAGACTTGTCTACAATTATTAAAAAAAAATCATATTTAGCATACAGGAAGACATTACATTTGTCTAGAGACAAAGAGATAAAGTTTTCTCTAAGATCTTTGATGTCTCCAGCCATATGTATTTGGCTATATTTGCAGTACCACCCATGAGTTCCCTCCCATTGAGAGAGCTGGCTTTAAGTTCATTAGACAGCTATTTGATTACCCCCTAAATAAAAGTGTCACTATTGCACCAGTAGAGATAGTTTGCTGTGCCAGTTGTGATTAGAGCTGGGTTGGATGGACCATTGATTTGTTTTTCTCCACTAGGAACTTGCTCATATGAACTTGGAACAATGCTGACAGCATGCACAAGACCCATGCCAACTCAATCAGACAAAAATCCAGCATAGAATGAGGAAAATGGGCAGCAGGTTCCAAACCTAGCCTAGGAACTATTCACAACTGATTACTACCAGGTGAGGGAGAGTAGATCTTTAAGCTCTCTAGAGTCCAGTGGATGAACTTGCACCAAAGGACATCTGGGTACAAATGCTTGACCAGATAGGACATAATGTAGAACCCTGAGACCCTCTTCATTCACCCGCTACCCCCCAATCCCTCCAGACCCCCACTAATTGCTCTTTTAACTTCTGTAAAATGCTTGGCTGCTGCTTTAGACATACCCAAACATGCCCTGGCATGCCCTGACTCCCACCTGCTATTTCCCCCCTCTTCCAGGAATCTATAGATTAACCAAGCCCGAGCATAAAAACTGCCCTATAAGGTAAAAACGGAGACTCCTGGCCCCACAGGTAATAGTCAGCACATTCCACAGCCCTGAGAATAGCACCTACCAAAATAAGAAACTTCCAGGGCTACATCTTATACATCCAATCGGTTTAAAATTATGTTGGCACACGTGGGCTCCTTGAACCAACCAAAATGTATCTTCGGTATTCCCCCCCCCCCTTTTGTCTAAACCTATAAAAGTCTCCACTCTCTCTTTACTCTGGGCTTTCAGCATGGATCCGTTGAGGTGGTGAGGTCTGAGAGGCCGAGCTTAAGCCCAAATAAACCATAAACCTTTGCTCTTGTATTTTGGTGTGTTGGGTTCTCGGTGGTGTCTTTGGGGTCCAGTGGATGGGGTACAACAATAACATATATGACAGAATGCTTGAAATTCAGTGGGAGGACACTTGGGGGGCAGAGGTGGGAGGGGGTCTAAATTTGATTAAGTTTTATTATATGAAATACTCAAAAACTCAAAAAAATATATTGTTTAAAAGGATTTATAAATAGCTCCATTTTTTACTTTTATTCACCAAAATACTATTCAATTCTCTTAAAATAGATTCATTTCTGTGTAGTACTCAGTAAACTTATCTTTGTCCTATCAACAAATACTAATAACCTGGAGTGGCAGAATTTTACCAAATTTAATTTAAATATTTTAATCAGTTTCAAAAGTTATTTAAACTAAAACTGTTAAGGCATTTTAAACAAAAAAATAAATGTTATTTATTTATGCACTATCAATGTAAGAGTGCCTCTTACTAAGTACGACTCTCAGATATCATTAAGAAGAATCTAATAAACATAATTTCTTCTCTTTTAAGTTTGGAAGCAAATTTATCTTTAATTGATCAGCTTCTGTTTGCTAAATAGAAAATGAAGCTCTTTTTAATGCATAAATCATTACCAAATAACATGCCCATCTTTTCCTAGGGAAAAGTAAAGTTTTGCATTATTAAAGGGGTTGACACTAGGATTAACATTTTAGTTGTTCTTTTGTCAGTCAAATCCTGCAAATTCCTGAGTCTGATTAATAAGAAGGACCTTGCAGGTGCATTGTGAGGGTAGAGTTCAATTCTACACTCCCAGGATGTGAACCACTAGATTTGGATGCAAAGTACATCACATGAAGCTTTCAGAAGGTACAAGTTGAAGACTGCTTTTAGCTTTCTAATTACTTTATTTAACATATTTTACTTCCTTCTTAAGTAAAGGCTGTTGTTTTTGTCATAAGAAATGGCTTTCCTTAGGAGGTGTGCCTCATTCCCCAACAGTTGGTAGGGGAAACAGTCTAATCTGCATATAATAGTATGAAAGAATATATACATATGTATACATAGATGTGTGTGTGTGTGTGTGTGTGTGTGTGTGAGAGAGAGAACGTGTATGTGTGTAAACCAGAGATCAATGTCAGGTATTTTCCTCCAGTGTTCCAAACACATTGTTTGAAGCACTGAACCTGTGGGTCATCAGTTTGTCTAGCCTATTGGCCAATGAACTGTAGAGATCCATATGTCTATTCCCACAACTCGAGTTTTTTATGTGAGTGCTGGCAATTAAAACTTAGGCCTTTATGCTTGTACGGAAAGTATTTTACCAGCTAAACCACCTCCTTAGCCCATTAAGTTGAATCTATTTCTGTGTGAAATGAAAATAGAAAAATAGA
>NW_008354017.1:752136-774007 GCF_000622305.1 Nannospalax galili | reverse complement strand
GAGAGAGAGAGAGAGAGAGAGAGAGAGAGAGAGAAAGAGAGAGAATACACCAAGTGCATTTAGTGGTGTTCATCGTGCTCATGTGTCCATATATTTAGCGCTAACCACTTGTGCAGTACTTGAAAAGAGTAATATTGGCAACATTTTAAAATTCAGGCTTCATCCATTTACATTTCAATTTGAGTGACTTTTTCTCTACTATTTTATCCTCCCTACCCTCAAACAAGTAGACTATTAGCATTACCACCCAATGACTAGCAAATATTGATTTGCAACTCCATGAAAGCACAAACCCTTTAAGCATCACTTTTCTCGGGAGCAGCTCTAGAAGGACTGTAACCTCTAATGTACTTGTGAGGCAAAAAATATACCTAAGCTGATGATGTTTCCTTCCAATTTCATCAACAATTAATAAGCTATGTGAGATGTTTATTGTACCTTTTTAAAATATTTCACTATTCCTTTATCTACTTACAAATTTAAATATTTTTAAAGCCTAAGTTTGCCTAAAGTGGCACCTCACTTCTATTCTAAATTTATTTTGTATCTTTATTCTTTTATAACTATATTCAGGTATAATTGATATGCAGTGAATACCTACAATTTAAGAATTTAAAATAGGGGCTGGAGAGATAACTCAGTGGTTAAAAGCAGTGGCTGCTCTTACAGAAGACCCGGGTTTGAATCCCCACACCCACATGATGGCTGACAACTGTCTATAACTCCAGTTCCAGAGTACCAGATGCCTTCCTCTGGTCTCTTCATGTACTGCATAACACATACATGCAGACATAACACTCATACACATTAAATAAATAATTAAAAGAAAATTGTAAAAGATTTTCAATTAAAAATGCATTCTGTGAAATGTTCATACATGCATAAAATGCATCTTCTTCAGATCTTTCCCCTACTCCAACTCCCCCAGGGTCTCCCACCCAACATATCTCCCTTCCCAATTAATGTGATCTTTTATTTTGAAGTAGGTACATATCAGATATTACCACTGCCATAATAAACTTCCACTTTATACTGTATTTTCCTGCTGCTCTTCTGTAATGTCTCCCTCCCAGCATACCCCTTTCCCTTCCCAGTAACCAGTAATTCAGTGATGAGATTTCTGCCATGATGTGCTAGCTACCCATTTCAGACTTTTTTTAAAGAAAATCTTTTTTAATTTAATTTTTTTCTGTATTTCATACAGAACATCTCAAACAATCTTAATTTTCTTTATATCCCCAACTCCCTTGCATCCTTCCATAGCCCCCTCACTAGAGCCCATATACTCTGTCATCCCTGTTAAAGTCCCCCGGGTCAAGTAGTCAGTGTCCCCAGCTGTTCCCCAATGCAAGACCATCCACTGAGGTCTAGTCAGCCTATCTAGAGTCCCTTTCAGAATTTCCTAAAAATGGGCTAATATATTATGCTTTCTTTTCAGCTTACAGCATTACTCTCAGATAACCATTTTAAGCATGCCATTAGCTGCTTTCTTGTCATTGTTCAGGAGTGTCGATGTGATATGGTATAATGTGGTTATAGGTACGCCTGATGATAGGCAGTTTCTTTGCATGTAACTTCTGAGAATTTCAAATGAAGTTACTATGAATATGTGTATCCATAAATATTTATATATAAATCATTTCTTCTTGGAAAAATGCTTAAGAATGACATGGAAAGAAAATATGTTAGGAATACCTTTAATATTTTAAAAATCTGTCAAACCACTGTTATCATAGGTATTCCATGTTATATTTCTATCAGTTGAAAATAATAACTGTATTTCTTTGACATCCTTAATAATTAATTTGCTTTTCTCCATTCACTACTGATGATGAGCATTTTTTCATGAGTACTTGAAATTCAATATTTAGTCCTTGATAAACATTTCTGTTCAATTTCTCAGATTTATTTGGAGATGTGTATTTTGTTCATATATGTGCATGTATTACATATATGTATATATATATATATAGAGAGAGAGAGAGTGAGACAGAGAGACAGAGAGACAGAGAGGAGACAGAGAGACAGTATGCAGACCTCTTATCAAAAATATGCTTTGCAAATAGTTTTCCCAACTTACTGCCAAAATACCATTCCAAAGGAGAGATGTCCTTAATTTTAATAATAACAGCTTATTATTTTTCATTCATTGATTTTTGTTTGTGATAGTTGAACAAAATTCTTTGATTTAATATAAGGTATTTAGGATTGTTTTGCATATTTTTTCCATAGCTTTATAATTTGTAATTTGAGATGCTATATATCAGTTAATGATCAATTTTGAAATACTTTAAGCATTTACAAGAAGGTATTGATCAAAATCACTTTTTATAAAAACGTCAGTTGTCTTATTATTTAATTGACAAGGCAATCCTTCATTTATTTTCCTTCGTATTTTGTCAAGAACTGTCTATATATGTGCACATATTCTGAGTTTTATATTTACTTCATTGATGCAAATACCATACTAGACTGCTATAGACTTGTTACAAGTCATGAAATCAGGTAGTATTAGTCTTCTGAATTATCTTCGTCAAGGCTGTTTTAAATATTCTAGGTCTTTTTAATTTCATTTTGATTTTAAAAATAGGAAGAAAATTTCTTAAAACCAATTACAAACATTTTGATATTTTATTTGAACTATAACTTGCAGCAGAGAATTTTATACAAATAATTTGAGTATAGATAGGTTGCTCAAAGTTTAAGAGTGCATATTGCTCTTGGAGAGAATCCATGTTTGGTTCCCAGCAACCATCTCAGGTGGCTTAAAACCAGCTACAACTCCAGCTCTAGGGAAATCTGTTGCATCTGGCCTCCATGGATACCTGCACTCACATGCACATACTCACACACATACCAGCACATATAAACATAACTAAACATAAAATAAGTACTTTAAATTTTTTATACTTACCATTTTGATACAATTTAATTCATATGTGCAATGGAATAACTCTTAAATAAATGGTTATATAACCATTACACTTCAGTTTGATAATCTGTTATCATTCTCCAAGTATTTCTCTTATTGCTCAGTTTATCAGCACCAATTACAAGTAATCGTGAATCTTTTTCTGTTGCTTACTTGTCTTTCTAGGACATTTACTTCATATAAATTGAATCATGAACCATGAAGTAATATACCAAATGGTTTTTAACTAGCATAGTGTTTTGGAAGTTCTTACATATCATAACATATGTCTATACTTTATTTCATTCTATTGTTGAATACTGTTCAATTATATGGATACCTTCAACCAGCTCATCAATTATTCAATTGATAATATATTTGGATTCTTTCCAATTTGTGTCTTTGAAGAATGCCTCTATGGACATATGCATAAAGATCTTTGAGTGAGCAGATATTTTCATCTCTCTTATGTATATTTTTGAGTCATATGTAATTATGCATTAAATTTTTACAAAATACTTTAAGACTTGTGCGATAGCTCATTTGGTAAAGTGGTTGTTTTGGAAGTATGAACTCTTGAATTCAGTCCTCTCGAATCCCCTTAAAAAAGACCAGATATGGTTTTACGGACTTGTAATCTTAGTGCTGGGGAGGAAGAGCCAGAGAGATCCCTGGGGCTTGCTAACCAGCCAGTCTAGCCTATTCAGTGAGTCACAGACCATTTGGAGAGTGTATAACATAATGTGGATGGCACTTAAAGAGTAACAGGTGAGGTTGTCCTCACCTGTCCTCCACATGAGCATATACATACTTGAATACATACTTGCATGCACACGCACACACACACACACACACACACACACACATGCACAGAGAGAGAAAGAGAGGGAGAGAGAGAAGACCTATACACACAATTATTTTACATAAATTTTGTGCTCAGTGTAAACAAGAAGGTAGATTGTTCCATTCACCTCCAACCTACAGATTTATAATGTTTTCTATCTTCAGTATCTTGTACTACATTGGTATATTGTTTATAATTATGACCCAGTGTTGGCATATCATAGATACCAAAAGTCCACAGTTTATACAAGGACTCATTCTCTATGTTATTAATGATTTTAAAAATGTGTAATAATGTCTATCATCCATTAGAGCATCATCCTGAATATAGTCACTGCTCTAAAAATTATGGTCCACCTATTCATCACTCTTTTGTCCTATAACCTATGGCAGTGACTGATTTTTTTCTATAGTTTTACCATTTCCAAAATGTCACAAGTTAGAAATCATACAGTATATTGCTTTTCCTGGTGAGTTTCTATCATTTAGTAACAAATATTTAAGGCCTCATCGATAGCCAGAAGTTCAGTGACCCTCCCACCCAAATGGTCAGTGCAGAGAGCTCAGTGGTTGATATTGCTCTCCTAGTATGGTTACAGGGGTGATCTGAACAAATGAACTATTTGTGAGCATTAAAATATAATGGAACTGGCTTTGGTAAGCTTTTAATTTGATTGGGACATGTTACCCCTTCCTTCATCCCTATCTCTCCCTTTTTGAACAACAATATCTATCCTATGAGTGTCTGTGATTGCGTTTTTGGAAAACATCTATAATTCCATAAGCTCAAAACAAGAGAAAACTATGTTCCTCCAGAAGAATCACATGCAGAGTCTCACTAATAAATGCATCAGGCTCTAGTATGATTTTTCAACTTACTACTTGAGAGGTGAGGTTGGAAGAAGTTCAGAATTTGATCCATTGCAACATAATTAATTTATTTTACTTGTGAGAATGACATAAAGTTGAGGGAAGAAGTGGTAGAATGCTGCAGTCTGGATAATATTTTTTCAAATTCATATGTTGAAGCCCTAACTCCTAGTGTGATGTTACTTAGGGATGGGGCATCTATGAATTAAACCTCTCCAGAAAAAAAACAGGGCACATATGTGAAGGTATGTGAAGGTGGGACTGTGATGATGGATCAGTGCCCTTTGATCCCTACCCCCGTATAGAACAAAGTTACCTGAGTGCATAGTGAGATGATGACTAGCTACGAGTGAAGTGAGCTTTCATCACAGCTGTACCTCAGCAGCACTTGATCTCTCACATCTAATCTTTTAAACTGTGTGAAAAGAAGCCCACTGAGTTTATGCATTTTGTTTGGTATCATTGACTAAGGTATTATCTGATAGGCATTGTTTTTTCATAACCACAAGAAGAATATATTGATTAGATTCATATTTTTGTTGCATTATATTTTTATTTTTAATGCATATTTTATTGAGTTTTTGTGTACTTCAAACAATAAATCTTAAGCATATTTAGATCCCCTCCCCCATCCTCACTTCCAATAGCCCCCCCACCAGATTTCACGTATTCTCTTATATATGTTAAAGCCTATCAAGTCAAGCTTTTGTACCCAGATGTCCCTTGGTGAAAGTTCATCCACTGGAGTCTAGATAGCCTATCTAGTGTCACTCCTTTAAGAAAGATCAACTCTCCCTCACCCAGCAATAATCACTTGCCAATAGTTTCTCATCTATTATTGGGACCTGCTGCCCATTTCGCCATTTCTATGCTGGATTTTTGTCTGATTGAGTTTGCATGGGTCTTGTGAATGGTGTCACCACTGATACCAGTTCATATAAGCAAGTTCCTAGAGGCCTGGAAGACTGTTAACATATCATGCACAAGCCCTGGCTCTTATAATCTTCCCGCCCTCTCTTCCAAAATGGTCCCTGAGCTGTGGGTGCATGAGGTTTAAATACCCAGGGACACCCACTCTGCAGTTTCTTATTCTCTAGATTTTGGTCAGTTGTGGCCTTCTGTGTGCATCACACTCTGTTACATGAAGAAACTTTGCTGGTGAGAGTTGAGGGATGCACTATCATTTTCTCTACCTCCTGTTTTCCTATGTTTCATGAGCCTTAGGTATGGAGGTTCCTCTGCAGAATTGTCACTTATGATGGGGTATCTCTCAGACACAGATTCTCTTTGTGTGACCAGTTGTTGAACACTGTACTAGCTTCCATCTGTTGCAACTATTGCTGAGGACCAGGCACAGGACTTGGAGTAATGGAGCTGGAACTGACCTGGAAGCTTCCTCCCTGAAGACTAGCTCTCATAGTTGTAGAAGATTCTATTCAACTGCTAAGTAAGAAAAACCAATCAGTGGTCCAACTCGAACTTAATAACCATAATAATGACCAGAACAACAAACTATAGTGCTGCAATAGTGGCACTATTATCTTTGGGGAAATCAATAACTATCTAATTGGACTTTAAAGCCCTTTCAATAGGAAAGAATTCATGGATGGCACTGTAAACATAGCCAAATACACAAGGCTGAGAGGTCATGGATCCTAGAGAAAACCCTACCTCTGTCATGCCCCTAGACAAATGTAGTTTCTTACTATATACGTTATTTTTCTTCTTATTTGAATCAATTGGGATTCACTTGGCTTTTACAGACATTCAACATATTAGTGCTAATGGAGTAAAAATAGTTATTGGCTTATGTAACGAAGTTTAAGGAATGGCTAAATCACTAAAGTAAAAAGTGTTAGTACAATCAATGTCACAGCTGATGGGACTCCAATGAGTTACCCATGGAGACAGACTTCCTCTCCACCAAAGGCAGATGGGTGTAGGCCAAGCTTTGGGCCACATTTCCTGATATCTCTTCACCATCGTCTTCTATATTCTCTACTCCTACAATAAGAGAGATGGAACTATATTTTCCTGAGCTCCTCTAGACAACAGTTTCCTGTTCAAACTTAACAATAACATATTTTAGGTGCATTAGAGAGATCAGTGGACAAATAATTATTGTCCATTTATGGGCAAGTATGTGAACAATGACAGTCTAAGCCATGGGCTTTAACATCTAATTATTCTGTAAGAATAATTCATGTTATTGCTGTTTGCCCTTGAAACTTCTGAAAGCCTTTGTTATAAATCTTGCACTCTGCTTTTGGTGAAAAATAACACTGACCTTTCTGACTTACTTTCAGCCATTATAAAGCTATAGGAGCCTCTAATAATGTGTCTAAAACCTATTTCTGTTTAACGTGCCTAGGATAGTTTCTGTTCACTGGAGAGAAAAAATCGTCATAATGAATTATTTATAGCTGCAGGAACAAAGAATTATAAAAGCACCTAAACTGGTATCCATGTAAATTTTCTCAGCATGATCGTTCTCACTTATTCACATCTGAACACATCACTGTGTTAGGCTCATCCATGAGAATTTTTTTCTACAATTTATATAGTGGGATAAACTCCATTGTCCAATAAAAATACATGCAACATCTATTGGAGAGAGATTTCTAAACTTTGTTAACATTTGTCTTTAACAAAGAGCAATTTTGTTCAACCTAATATTCTAAATAATATCAGCTCACTTAGAGATTGATAAAGGGGGCAAAAGTTCGGATAATCTGTATCTTCCATTTCCTTAACTGGTGTTCAATTTGTTTTCACAATCATGATGAACTAATAAAGTAAATCAATTACATCATTTTATTTATAATAATTATATACATATTGAAAAGGCTTATATTCTAGACATAAGCTTCATTACTTCTACAAATATTCATCAGCTTACTATGGGTTCATATCCTAATAACCCCATTATAATTTGAAACATGGGTTAAAATGCATTAACCGAAGCTTGCTTATTGTCCAGCATAACTTAATAAGAAACACCACGGTATTGTTTATGCTGGGGTCCTAGCATCATTGTCTTGAATTTCTACAGATGATAACTATTTACACAAATTTACTACAACAATGTTGAAGACTAAAATTTTGAGATAACTTGGAGCAGTAACCTATCAAGGAATAAGTGAGAATTTTCCCCCTCTTCCTAAATATTTCCTAACTTTTTATCAGGAGGTGTGTAATAGAAATGGTTTCTCCATATAGGAATATGAACAGAAAGGAAATGAGAAAAGAACAAAAAAAAGTTATTAAATTGAATAAAATGGACAAGTTGCTTGTAGACTCCTATGTCCGCAATCATGTGCAATCCATTAGACCTAAAATAAAGATGCATAAAATAAATTCAGGGGTTTTTCTTCAATAAACCATTTTTTTTCTAGAATAAAGGCCTTATTTAGTCAATTAGAACTTCCTTAACATGTATGACTATAGGTGTAATTTTAAGCATTGCTTCTAGACTTAATAATGATTCATAAGGCAACCTAAAATGAATAAAATTATACTTCCGATTGTATTAGAGTCTGAAATTGTAATATTTCTTAGGAATATTAGGGGAGCACATAATTCTTCATGTAGAACAATTTTAGGGAGCAGCTTGCTGGGATGGAGTAGTTTCCTCTGCTAGTCTGTGCTCTGTATTGATACTATTCAGCAGTTTGTTTTTATGTTGCATTGCAAAGTCTTTGTATAAAGTTTTCTGGGAATATCTCTATTGCCAGTCAAATTTCAAATTGACTCTATTCAGTTAACCTGACAGGCACAACTTGGATGTTCACATATACCATCCGTATTTAAAATAAGTGTGCAATGCTCAAGTGAAGGAGACAACTTAAAGTTGTAGGTTGTAGGCTGATTATTCTTTTTTAATTTAATGTGAAGTCCCAAATGACTCTTTTGACAACTGTGCTATAAATGCAAAAATAACATTTAGGAAGGAGCAGATTTTACAGTGGTGTAGGAGGTGTGCCTGGATCACTGCTCTTTTCATTTTAAAGTTTGGTCTATATCTCAATGCCTAGGGATCACTCTAAGGAATCTGGTAATTTATCATTACATTTGAAAATGGCTATGCTTCTCAGACCCAAATACATTTATCTTCAGCTGAAGTGCCAACATAGTCATTTTATTTTTCTGTTAGGGCAATACAGCACTTATAATTTTCATGCTTATATGAAATGATTATTTTATCTATTAACACCTGGATAGAAATAGCCTAATTAGTGAGGTCCCAATAGAATGGCACATACACCAAACAGGATTTCATTTGAAGCCAATAAATAAAAACAGAAAAGGCAAAATAGAAACTTTGAAAACTGATAGAATAGCTTCATGAATATGAAAAACAGAAGAAAATACTACTGGATATTGAAATGCCTTCGCCTGCTCCAGCTACTTTAACAAATATGGACTTAGTGGCTTATAAACCATAGACATTCTTTTTTCATCATGTTAAAATCTGGCAAGTTCAAGACCAACGTATTGACAGTTTTGGAGCCTGGTCACCTCATGTCTTTCAAAGATTGTTCCATCTTACAATACCTTCATAAGTCAGAGTAGGATAAAGGGATTCTTTGAGACTTATTTAAAAAAAAAAAAAGCAAGAGCATTAGTCGCATTCATGAGAGCTCTGCCTCAAAAGCACCTCCCAATTCCTTTCCCTCAGATGCTTTAAAGTCAAGCTACGCATTTGGTAGGGACATGAACAAGGAAAAATATACAAATGAAGATGGGAGAAACTGCAAAGCGCCACATCCCTCATAATTTTGCTCGGTGTTTATTGTATTGATGGCAAATTCTCTATTTTTACTTGTGCCTTATTGAATGATGGTGGACTTTTATAAACATTTCTTCACATGTTCAGGAATTTTTTTTTAATCAATGGAAAAAAATGGATTATTTATAGAAGTGGTTCAGTAGGTTTTAAATAAGCACAAAGAAAATGAATTCTTTGTGGAAGATATCAATTTCTTGTCTCCAAGTTTAATATCTACACTTCAATGTATTCTGTACAATGAATGTCAAAGACAATGTGCACAGGACAGGTAAAATACACAAAGAAGAATTTGCACAAGAAAATTTCAATATGGAGCAATTTGAACCCAACTTATTTAAACAAATGTTGGTAGCTTTGAAGTGAACTACTGGAAAATTAGTGTAGAAAAGATAATAGAAGTTATCACTGTGATTAAGCTGTAAGTGTCAGCTAATTTACACTTACTGGAGTTAGGATCCTGCACCCCAGAGAGAGATGAAATTGGGGAACTGTCTTTCATGATGATGCAGTTCAAAGGAATGGCTCTCAAGGTGTTTTTTATTTGCTTTTGTTTTCTTACTTGCTGTGTAGTGCTGGGTATGACACTGAACTCCTGATTCTCCTGTCTCCATCTCTCAAATGCTGAAATTATGTGTATGCAGTGCTTGGAACCAAACTCAGGGTTTCATGAATGCTAGAGACTCTTTATTAACAAAGCTGCATTATCAGACCACTCGGGCAGTTGAGAAAGACATTTCTGGAATGTGAAACCTTGATCAGATTGTAAGAAGATTTACACTGTAAAAAGGCAGAAAAATAATTCATAATTACAGGTTTTACAAATTAAATGCTCTATAAAAGGAAATCAGAGATCTACAGATAGGAGAAAAACTGCCTGATAATGGACTAAATACATGTAGATCTATTCCATTAAAAACAATTCCCGTATCATAGGTTCTAACTTATATGTAGAAGCTGAAACATGTTGATTGCATAGAATTAGAGGAAACAGTATTGACTAGGGACTACAAATGGTAAGGCGAGAGAGAGAGAGAGAGAGAGAGAGAGAGACTAATGCATATAAGAAATAACCCTAATATTCTAATATTTTCATTAAAGTATACATTAAGTTTTATGTTTAAAATGGTGCAATAGAGGATTTTTAATATTCTGAAGACAAAGAATAATAAACATGAAAGGTAATGGTTGTTTCAATTATCCTGAACTAATATATAATATATTCATTTACCAAATTATCACAACATATGCCCTATGTACGTGTAATTATTAGATGTCAATTAGAAGTTCAAAGACAGTTTGTTCTGATTCACTAATAAATAGTGCTGGAGTGGAAGGAAGAAGAAATTATGTGATGTTTTCTGGTGTGTGATGGAGTGCTTCAGTTGTATGTGTGTGTGTGTGTGTGTGTGTGTGTGTGTGTACATGCTTGTGTATGTTGTGTGTGTGTGCATACATCAGATGGTGACATGCCTCAGTTAAATGCCCAGACTCTAGCCATCACTGATATTGTAGTCCCATGGTGTCTTGGGAATCCTTTTTCCTAGGCTTCACTGTAGGGACCTCATCATCAAGTTTCCCTCTTATATTGTAGCTCCTACATCTGCTATACACTGATGCTCAAAACCAATATGTAACTCATTCATCCCGACTGCTTTGAAAACTATTGATTCCTATTTGTCTCATAAATACAAACCAGCTCTGGTCAACCAATATCTGTCATCCAAAGGATTCAAGGAAACTTTCTCTGATGATGTCTATACCCTGAATCAGGGAGCAAGTTCCTTCCCATGTGTGTCCACAGGGAGTTTTACTTTATCTGTGTTACTCTTTTATCTCTCTCTTTCTCTCTCTCTGTCTCCCTGTCTCTCTGTCTGTCTCTCTCTCTATATATATATATATATATATATATATATATATATATATATATATATATATATATATATATATATATATATATATATATACTTAAATTCTCAAAAATTCAATGAAAAGAACAAGTTTCTAAATAAAATATTTTTAGAAAATCAAGAAGTAATATAAAATAAGCATAACAATATATATCTTGCTCCTTTACTTATAAGACATAATTGCACTATGGAGCATTTCAAGTTTTGTATAAAAGCATAATTAAATCTCTTCATGGTAAAAATAAACTTACCATGGCAGTACTTGAAAAAGCAAATTGGCACTTAGATATTCAGTCACTTTTTACTTCAATACTTAGAAGGTTGTCAAGCTCTCTTTTCTTCTCACTGTAGGCTATATCAAGAACAGCCAAATTGCTTGTATAAAGTTCAAACTAAATATAAAATAGTTCTGTGTAGAGCATGCTTTTCCTCAGTGATGAGGTGGCATTTTTCTAAGAAAACCCTTTAAAGAGTGCTGAAGAAAATTTCTCCCAAACTTTACACCACTTAAAAGGACATTTTCTCAGAGTCTTTAAGGCATTATTTACCTGTTGTATGAATTTTTTCATTTCCAAACCCCTCCCCAAATTGGTAAGCTTAATGTTTTGGTTATAATTCATCAGTCCTGTTTTTCTCATGAGTGGTTATTAGCTAGAACATGCTATATTGAAGGTATTACAAGGAAAATGAGTCTAAAACTAAGCAATTAACTAAAGAAGCACACAGATGCCATTTGCTGCTCAATCATTCTCTCTTCAAACAGGATTAATAAAAGAATAATTAAGAGTATGAAGAGAATAGGATATCAGACTGAGGTGAGCCCTTAGTGCGGTGATTTCCAACCCTACCTCCATACAAGAATCACCTGAGCACTTTAAAACTATCAGTGTCCTACGTCTAGGAATTGGATTTAAGTGATCTGTAGTAGGGCCTCAGACATGGTACTTTTAAAAATTATATGAGGAATCTTAAAATCTGAGTTAAGAGCTCTCTTTCTATACTACAAAAATTATTCTTAATCTTTTCCTTGACCACTTGATCTTTGAATATATGTGATGAGCTCTAATCCTCCTTCAAAACTCTACAGAACACCAGGGGATTTATGCTCTCCTCACTCTGAAGACTGTGCATTTAAAGATTTTGCCATGTGTTTATGTGCTGTAGTTTTTCACAAAGTTTTTCCCCAGTTCTATGCTTTCACATCATTGTTTCTGCCTAGTGGTGCTATTGGAAAGCAGAAGTTTTATGAGATGGAACCTATAGGAGGGAAGTGAGACCACTGAGGTCATGTCACTGAAAATGTATGCCATTGGGACCCAAGCCCTGTTATAGCTCTCTTTTTGCTTTCTGGCCATCATGAGATGAACAGGCCTCCTCTAGTACAGGTTCAGAGCAAAAGGCCAAGCAACCATGGACTGAAACTACATGTCAAAATAAACCTGTTTTACTTTAAATTATTTAGTTCAGGTGTTTAGTGATAGCAAGATAATATAAAAAGTCACCCCTCAGAGAACTCTAGTTTATGGAAATTGTGAACTGGTTATAAACCCTTGTGTTGGTTTGAATGGGAATGTCCCTCATAGGCCAAGTATTTGGACATTTTGTCCCCAGTTGGTGGCAACTGTTTTGGGAGGTCTTAGAAGGTGTGGCCATGCTGGAAGAGGCACGTCACTGGAGGGCAGTGTTGCTGTAGCTCACAGGATTCACAGCTGGGTAAGGTTGATGATTTTTTTTTTTTTTAATTTTCTGGTAGCATGTTCAGCACCTTCTAGTACTATGAGAGCTAGCCAGTAGAGATGAAACTTTGAAGTCAGCAGCAGCTTGATTTCTCATTGTTCTACAGCTCATATACGTAGGGTCTTTAGCAACAGTGTTCTGTTGGGTAACCAAGACCAGCAACAAAGGCCAGTAATGTCTGAGGGTCTACAAATATTCTTAATTCTTTCTAGACAATGTGAATTGGGCAGGTTCCTGAGTTCCTGTGGATTTGTGCTGGTAACCTCACTAAGTAAAGATATTAGATTCTTGTCTACCAGCTAATTCTATCATTTTGTTTTATAGAGTCTTGAGTAAACAAGCAGTCCTTCCATAATGGATCTGAGAGTTCACAGAATGTCCTATGAAACCAAACTAGGCAATTATTTTAAAAAATATACAGGAGATGGCCCAGTCAGTAAAGCACCTAACATGTAAATATGAGGACTTTGGATTTGCTTAAAACAATAGAAATTTAGTCTCCATTCAATTTTAGAGGCTAGAAGTGCCGAATCAAAATGTCAGCAAGATGTATTCCTTTAGGAGCTTCGTTTTTTTTTTTTTTTCTTTTTGGCAATTGTAAACATGGGTAGAATGTGTTGTGATGGTATTCAACCTCAGTTGCCCTCTCTTCTCCTTCTTCCATGCTTACTGACCTCTTTCTTTTACCCAACTAATCTCCTGCTCACCCCTGCCTCTTTGTGTGTGTGTATCTTGTGCAAGTGGCCAAATCTGTTGTGCTTTAATGGTTATGGTGGCAATGAGTTCTGAAGGATAGTATGTTTCATGCCTTTCTCCAAAATTCTGGTGGCTTCTAGCAATTCTTGGGCTTTTCTTTACTTATAAATCTATAACTCCAATCTCTGCCTCCAGGCTCACATTATCTCTGTGTTGCAATTATACACATATGGAGAAAGTCTCCTTCTAGAGTAATTAATACAATTATAATGATTCTTCCTTTCTCTTGTTATTCCTGAGTCTCCCACATACACTTATATCTGCATATGTATATTTGTGAATGCATTCATGGAAACTTTATATATAATTCTCTTTCATGTCAAAGAGAAAAGACAATGGGCTAAGTGCACTTGTGTCTGAAGAACATGGCTCTATAAAAAGTTCATTAATGTCTTCAAACTAAATGTTCTCTTTACCTAAGGCAATGTTTCTCCAGTTTTTAATTTGCAAAATGTTGAACCTTTAATTCTGATGCATAGGACATAACTTTAGTCCCTATGGAAGGAGATGAGAGTGTGAAATTATAAAGCCAACGAATTTATATCCAAAGTTCTCAAGTGCATGGGAAATTGGCATTCACAGACTCCTTTTGGGGAAGTGATTTAGTATAGCCTAGCTGTGGTCCTTTTGACAATAAATGTAACATGAGCAAAAGGAGTGGAAAATCTTCTAGCATTATCTCATTCCATGGCAGGTATTTCCAATTCCATACATTGTGGATAATTTATATGATTAAAAATTAATTTCTTCCTGTTGATGTGCAAGTTTGTCTTCTACTGATTCACTGGTTTTCCTTCCTACATCATGAAATCTTCCTGTTTGCACATCCACTTTTAGAAAATTACCTTAAAATGTGGTCACATCACATCACAGTTCCACCAGTAGTTGACAATGCGAACTTTTGCTTCAATTATCTCATATGAAACAAGGATAGTAATAATATCTATTTTGAAGTTGCATTATATAATGTTTCCAATACTTTTGAGGAGAGGGTGGAAACAATGGAGAAAGAATGCTTGTACAATACCCTGCATTTTAGAAGAATATACAAGTAGTGTGACTTCATAATGCTAATCCATCTGATTATTTATGCGTCTTAATAGCTACTGAAAGAAATATCCCAAAATTGACGTTTTAGTATAGTAATCCTTGTTAGTCTTCTGTTTATTTTCCTTTCATTTACTCATGCTAATTTTTAAGAAATAAAAAAAGTAATTTATATTAAGCAAAATTTACTATGCTTTCTGAGCTATTTTAATAAATGTAATAGAGACAAAGAACTCTCCCTGGGAATGTAAAAGAACATTCAGGCCCCATTGTTTTCAAATATTTTTCCTTGAGGAGCTTTGCTCCATGTTTTGGAATTAGCCATTACAAGATTGTCATGAGTCATGTGTACAAATTTACAAAACAAAGGAGGAAAAATGGCAATATCAAGTGCTGCCATCATGAAAATAGAAGCTTGCTATGAGCAGATGGATTCCCATGCCTGATTTTCAGGGTGGATACATCTCGTGAATGAAGAAACTCCTGCAACCACAGTCACAGCTGCTTCTCCCAGAAGCTGCCGTGTATGCAAGGCCCAGGCAAAATGACCTAAGTGGTGCTGCCTCCTCTTTTCTGCTTTATTTCCTTCATCAATAATAAACACATTCTCTTTCATTCATCTTATAATCTCATTAGTCCTTAACAGTGCTTCTATATAGAACTAAATAGTAAAACTGTCAATGCAAAGGCACAGTCTTCACCTCAAAAAGAGTAAGAGACGATCTATTGAGTCAAATATCAGTGACCATGGCCAGGGAACATAGCTGCAGATAGCGTCCAAAGATACCTTCTTCTATGCATTAATTACATGAAATTTTATTAGTTACAAATCGGTGAAAGTTATAAATTAAGGCATTTACCAAATACAACAAGTCGGGGAGGGGGGGCGGCTAGAGGTAAGCACGTTACAGAAAAATGTGGAAAACTCTGGTACAGGTTTGAGATGCTTTCTGATGACACCTTTAGCTTTTGGATTGAAGGAAGATAGTGGCTTGCTAAAAAGGCTTTGGTAATAACAAGATTGAGGTCAGACCAGAGGTGGGGAATTACTTTCAAAGAATTAAAAATATTATGAGATAATTTGGCTCTAGTTTCTAGTATTTTATTTCTCCATAATCACAAAGTTAAGTTTTTTGGTCCTAAAACTTCAACACAGATGCAGCTTTTCCTTGTACCTGGAAATTCAATTTCCAGTTCTGTTGGCAAGAAAATTGTCTTCAGGAGAAAGAAATAGATTGTTAACCAAATAAGGGAGGAATCCCTAGATCATATCAAATTTAGCAGACATTATGATATGAGTCTGTTTTCTCTCTTTTTTTTCTGCCCTCTGACTCTAATGTAATATTTACGTGTAACATAATAAGAGTATTATATTATTAAGGTTTGTAAAGTAATTAAGAACAGCTTTGCCTAAAGAGAAAAAAAGCAGTAATTGATGAAAGTTAGTATTTTGACAAATGTGTAAATTTGGTTTTATTAATGAATTTTTTGAAAGAAGCATTTCATTAAAACAGCATTGAAATATTCAGTAACAATTTTCTGAGCTAAGATGCATCTTTTTCAAAATTGGCTGTAAGTTTTTAGGTTTACAGTTGAATTATTACAGTTATACAATATTGTACTCAGTATAAAACCTATTAAGACATAAAATTAAATATGGTTTTAACCTTTAAAAAAGATCTCTGTTTCATTATTAAAATACACAGTTTCATACAGAAAACTTCATTTTCAATGCAATTGACATTAAGATGTTTGCACATACATTTCTAATCTCTATATTCCTGATTATTGCTAGTGACAGTCGGTTACTTTCTGAGCTCCTTGGCATCTGAGCATTGATATAAAGTCATTGGGTAGATTTCAATGGTAGTGTTTTTTACATCTACTAATTATTAAGGAACAAATTTTGATGCTTTGAAGATTGCTATTTTCATTTAAAAAAACTCTCCACATTTTTTCTGGTCTTATAAGAATTTGAGGATTATAATGTTAAATGTTACATTTTTGGACAATGAACTTACCTTAGTAAGAATAGAGGTCAACTTCTCACCTGGCAGTAATCAGCTGCCAATAATTCTTTGGCTAAATTTGGGGCCTGCTACCCATTTCTCATCTGGTACACTAACTTGACTCAATAGACCTTAGTATATATGACAGAATTGATAAAATCCAGTGGGGGGGTGCTATAGGGAGTGTGTACAGGGTAACGGGTATAAAGGTCATTAAGATATTTTGTATGAAATGCACAAAAATTCAACAAACCTAAAAAAATAATTAAAGAAAAGGCAGATGTTAGAACACTCAGAGAGTAACACATCCCGAAACTCAACCCAGTAACTGCAGTTTGAGGTACAAAAGTCATTTATTTCCTGGAGGCAATGGGAAGCTAAGAAATGATCATTTATTTCCTGGAGCACAGAGGGAGAGAGAGGAAAGAGACTTCCAGATGGACAAGAGACTTGCTGTTGAAACTGCAATGGCAGAGTGGGTCCAGAGCCTATTTAATATATGAAAATATAACAACAGTTGAAAACAAGAAAGATCAAAATTTCCTATGACATTTTATATCTCCAAAATTTCCTTACATACCATTATATTACATGTATAACAAGATAATTTTCAATTGCAAACATAAATATTGAGTCTAAAGATTTAATGAACATAAAAACTAAACACTGTATTTTAAAAACAATGCTAATTTTATCTTGATGACTTTATACCACATATATGAGATTAAATATTAAAATATTTAAACATAAGTTTAAAAAATTGAGTTTTTGTGCCTCATAACATTTTTAGAGCAGAATATATTAACTAATATTGAGTGATAGCTTTATCTTCTCAGTAGTGTTACATTCCTGGAAGGCGCCTATAATGGTGGCACAGATCCCAACATTCTAAAACGCAGGTTCGAACTTAGCCCAGGCAAGTCCCTTTTCTTGTTGGAAGAACAACCAATCCTGAGCTAAACTCCTCAGCCTACATCATGGAAAGTTTCAGAACAACCTAACTACCTATAAAAGATGTCTGACTCCCCCGGTTCGCTGCTGTTTCTCTGCAGCTGTTTTCCTGCCCTCAGATAAACTTCTTCCCCCAAACCCCATGGAGTTGTTGCAGGTCGGTGGTCTTTGCGACTCTGCTTCCATACAAGTAGTAATTTCACATTGAAAAATGTATGTATATTTCATATGGGGTAAAGCACAGAAATCATGTACAAGTCTGTAATACAGGTCAATCCTGTAAACTTTTTTAATCTTTCAAATTTATATAAGTTTGTCTAGCCAAAAGCAGTTTAGAACCTTCTTAAATATTTAATAGAACAATATTTTAGCAATATAATCACCTATTGAAGGAAAAGACATTATCTCTGTTGTAAACCTACAGTAATGCTTTTGTTGTTTTTTCTAACCTCAGTTTCCAGATTATACATCTGAAAATGCAAGATACACTCCATTCTGCCATCTCAAAAATCAAGATTTTACTATCAGTAATTTTGCTTTATGTTTGCACAGTTTTTTTTTCTTTAGTCTTGTTTTACAGGTAAGTCTTGAAAGTTTTCATTTTATATAAGCATGACTTTGAACTTCAGATAACAATTTTTCCAAAGAGTCAGAAATGGATAGCAGGGAAGAAATGTACAGTCAGCTAGGCAATACATTATGCATATTGATGCCTTGTTTTGAAGTTCAAATATCATCCTAAAAATGTCTGTATTAACATACACACACACATCTTAAGTATGAAATACAAGAATAGTAAATTTAGTCTGAAATAAGTTAAAAAATATAAAAGTGGATTGGCCACAGATTCTGTTACTCAGTTATTTTCAAGAAGTTTTGAACTGATTTTTAATTTTTCCCCATGCTGTTTTTGACAAAAAAAGTCACATTTAAAAAATTGAAAAAAAAAAAAACCTAATATGTTTTAAGAGAAAGTGAAAAAGTCAAGTAGTAAATGCTTTTTTCCCTGATTTGACACAGTAAACCCCATAATACAGAGTATTTCAAATCCTCCTCTAGAGGTTTTAATATCCCCTTGGTTTTGGGGTTTTCTTTTCTGCTTTATTCATTACCGCATGGAAACTGAAAATCACCCTCATTGTCCATCAATAGAAGAATAGACAATGAACATCTGGTATGTGTATAAAATGGAATATTATTCATCTCTAAAAAAATGAAACAACAATGTTTACCACTAAATTGAAGGACCCAGCACTAAATTGAAGGACCCAGAATGAATAACATTAAATGAGACCACTCAATCTCAAACATACATATTTCCCTCATATGCAGATCCTTGTCCTATAAACTATGCATGTGAATATGTTACAAATACACCTGTGGATATGTTATAATATTTAGAATAAAGAACACAAAAAGATAATTTGAAAAGAAAAGGAGCATATTTTGTGTATTTTATTTTCCTTAGTGGATATGTGAATTCAACCCTATGCTCATTGAAATAGCAGAAACTATTTCTGCATTCCAACACAGACATACAAGTACACATAATTAAAAATAAAATAGATCTTAAAGCAAAACTAGGGTTTTAGGGACTCTGCCCAAAGCCAGGAAGAAGGCCCCAGCCAGATTATGATAGAGTGGAAAAAGTCACACAGCTTTGAGCAGAAGTAAATTCTGAGTTCCATCGTTAAAAAGAATAATAATAAAAAAGAGCCTTTTTTGGAGCAGAGATTTTGAAAGTTGGGTTTCCTTTTTTATTACATTGATCATTAGTGCAGTGGCTATTGTTCATGACTGGACACTGACTAGAAGCTTAAAATTTACTCATAATGATTTTTTTAAAATGTCATTAATTTTACTTTTTGTTAATCTTTGCTATAGTACTGTGCCATGTGCCTAGATGCTTTTCAAAAATGTTATCTTTTTATTTTTATTTTATGTATATATGTGTTTTCCCTGCATGTATGTAAGTGCATCAATGTCGTATAATGCCCTCAGAGGCCAGAAAAAGGAGTTAGATCCCCTGGAAACCAGAGTTATGGATGGTTGTGAGTCACAATGTGGATACTAGGAATTAAACCAGATCCTCTCCAAGAGAACGCAGGTCCCGTAGCCACTGACCCATCTTGCCAGTTCCATTGTTGGAAATTTTTAAATAAAGCTGATATATTTTTAAAATAGTGTATGGAATTCCTTTCCATTTCCATAAGTATCTTCTCAACACTTTGTACATCTAAAGCAATGAAGAAACATCAGATCAGTCCTAAGCCTTATACAGTGAACTTCCATGTATGTCAGTACATCTTACTACAGTTTGATAATGATCTAATAAGAATAAGGTTTAGGATTATTATTATAGTAAAAAATATTGTTTGGAAGTATAATGAAAAACTACGTGTACTATACTGTATTTTCTCAGGTTTGTTAGTTTCTAGTTTTGTCAGAGTCCTTCAGCTATTTTCCACCTGTAAGGTCCAGGTGCGTGATGTTCTAACTGGGGGGTAATTTGCTTGACTTGCTCTCGTTTGTGAATAAAATTGGTATTTATAATACAACTTAATATCAATTTATATAAATTTGATCCATTTGGTTAAACTATTGAGGTGGTTATTCCCTTACATGGAATAAGTAAAATAAGTAATACATGTACATTTCTGTATCTGTATTCAAAACATGATTTTAAGTTTTTAAACAGTATTAGTTTTAATTTATAAGTCTTAATGTTCATTTACACAGGACAATAATGTCTTCCAATATATGTATACAATCCAGAATTATTAAATAGAATTAATTAACTTGTCCTTATTAATTTTTGAAGAGATATTTAATATTTCAACTGATTTTTTGTAATGTTTAATAATGTGTTAATATAATTACTGTGCTGTGAAATAGAGCTGAAAAATTTATTTTATATACAAAATATCTTTACCTGATTTCTGTTTTACTTTTCTGTAGGTGTCATAGAATACCTTGACATAAGGCAACTTAGGGAAGAAAGGGCTCAGTTTAGCTTATAATTCCAAAAGGGAAGTATTCCATGATGATAGGGAAGGCATGGTGGCAGCCATGTGAGGCTTCCTGACAGTCAAGAGGCTGAGTGACATTTCATCGCACACAAGAAGCAGATAGATTTCATTATCAACCTTCTGGGGATAGATGGTAGAGTGATTAAGAGCACTTAATGCTCTTGTAGAGGACCTGGGTTCTGTTCTCAGTACCCACATGGTGAAACTCAACTGCCTATAACTTCAGTTCCAGGGGATCTCTTTTTCTGATCTCTTGGGGAGCCTGCACACATGTAGTACACATGCACACAAGCAAGCACACACACATATACAAAACATTTTTTTCTGAAAAAATTCTTAGTGCCCTTGTATTAGTTACTCTGAAGAGGGTATGTAATTCCCTTGAAGTCACAGGTTGCTGAGCCACTTGACATGGGTGCTGGTAATTGAACTTGGGTTCTCTGCACGAGTAGAGTTACACGCTTAGCTGCTGATTCATCTTTCCAGCCCTACTAGTATTTAGTTTAGTTTAGTTTTTTTAAATAGAGGATTCAATTTTGAGGTGTCATCATTTGTCAACAGACTAATGGATTATAGGCAGTCATTTCTTAATTGTTGAGTTTTTTTAATATTCAGTTTGCTAGATTCTGTGTCTCTTCTAAAGATAAATAAAAATAATCACTTAGACTACTATCCTCAGGCCTCTTGGGGTAAGTCTATAGCGCAGCTCTCCGTGCCGGGACTCCCTAAGCCACATTCACCCTTTCATCCCCCCCGCCCCTCGCCGTTCTATACTCCTAGTTTGAGCCCTGCGCCATTCCTAGTCTTGGGGCCCCAGACACCTGGGGAACCAATACTGCTTCCTGACCCTTCTCACCTAGAGCAACTCAGTCCCTTTCTGGGGCTCCAGGAGCACCGCTTCTGGTCCTGGCCCCGCCCTCACTTCTCTCTGCTTCCCTGGGCCTGCACTACCGGCTAACTCTCCTAGCCTGCACTACTATCCTCAGACCTCTTGGGGTAAGTCTATAGCGCAGCCCTCCACG
>NW_008354017.1:745365-746931 GCF_000622305.1 Nannospalax galili | reverse complement strand
GTGAGGCATAAACCATCTGTGGCTCTGGAGATTAGACTAACCAACCTGGCTGATATTTTCTTGACAGGGAACTGGCTACAGTGATTCTAAAACATATGCTTCCAAGATACTGTCTTTAAGTCCTTCTTTCTTCATTCCCCTAGCTCCCTTGCATTTTAATTTTTCTGCCCCATTGCATTTCTGGTAGCAGAGGGCAGTCACTGCCCCTAGGCAGCTGGTTCGAGATGGCAGATTGGGATGGATGTACCCAATGGTGCTAGCTCTCTTGCCTTTGCAGGCCGGGGGTCATGGAGGATCTGAGGTAAGGCACCTAAGACCTTTCCTTGAGTTATCTAGCTAACTTGTCAGAGGGACAGCAGGCTGAGGCAGGACAGTTTAAAGATGCTGCCCTCCCTAACCCATTTATGCCGAGCAGGTTTTGGTTGTAATAACACAACATCATCTGGATACAGCTGTGTAGCTGATCTGGATAGGTTGCTGTATGTTGGTGAGAGATGGCTTTCAGTTTTTCCCTAATAATTTCCTGGAGTCTGCTACCCTGGATGCCTTGCATGCCACAAGACATACTACATTAAATAAAGCTGCAGTATAACTTATGTCTTTAAAAAAAATAATAATCACTTTTTTAGAAGACAGTGATACTTTTTACACTAATTATTTAATTTTATATTTTCATGTTCAGCTGTGTCCAATGGCTAAAACTTTTAAGTCAAGTCTGTAATTGTCTCTACCTGTGGCTTCATGTTTGTACTTCACAAAGGCCTATGTGTTTTACTGTATGAAGTTATAATGTTTGTATATGTCCATGACATTAAGACATTTGATTATGAGCGCTCATATGTGATTTCCATTGTTATATGCTTATAGAGGTAAAGATTTACTTAAATACAATATTTTTAAAATTCCAAGAAGACAAGAAAATTAAACACATAATGGCATATTTCAAGGTAACATTACTGAAAATAATTTTGTGAAATGTTTCTAAAAATTCAAGTGTTTGTTTAAGATGAACAGAAGCAAATCAAACTGGTTTACACAATCTGTTTTACTAAAAAAATTCATGTGTATTCTGATGTATCCATGTCAAATATAATAATAAATTATTGTTCTACTGGTATGTTCTCCTAAATGTCTACAATTTACTAAGTAAACTAGCATTCATTATATTTAATATTCATGTTTATGAAAATATGTAAATGTGAATTTCACATAATTGAGTCATAATTTGAATCGCTTTATTTTAACAGTAATTGAGTTTTATAGCATGTCAAGTTAAAATAATTTCAAAGATCTTTAGGTAATTAAAAATTTTAAGTAATATCAAATTAGATTTATTTTATTTATTAGATAGATGAATATTTTCTATGATAAAACACTGAGCATATTTTAATGTATTTACTTTCATTTTCAAATGTAAAAGAGAAACTATCTTTGAGTGTGCTGATAGATAATATCATTTTGACATTTTAGCAGTTAGCATAAAGGTTTATGCTGTTCATGAGCTGTGTCACTGCTAGGCTGTAGAATTTTTTACCATTCACAGAGATCTACCCTCCAATTTCCCCC
>NW_008354017.1:730943-745073 GCF_000622305.1 Nannospalax galili | reverse complement strand
TTGAATTAATACAGTTATACAATATTGAAATCATTATAAGCCCTGTAAGACATAAAATTAAATGAGGATTTAACCTTTAAAAAAGATCTCCATTTCATTATTAACATAATTTCATACAGAAAAAATTCATTTTTAATGCAATTGACATTAAGATGTTTGCACATTTGTTTCTAATCTCTATGTATCTGATGATTACTAGTCACAGTCAGTTATTTTCTGAGCTCCTTGGCATCTGAGCATGGATATAAAGTCATCAGGTAGATTGTGGTAATGTTTTTCACATCTACTAATTATCAAGGAGCAAATTTTTATGCTTTGAAGAATTATTATTTTTTAATCATTTAAAAAATTTTTTTAATAACACATGATTAGAAGAAGCATTTCACTACAGATTTAACATATTCACTAACACACTCCAGAGCAAGAGTACACAAGTGGGTGCAAGTTTCTAGGTTCAAGTTGAATTAATACTGTTACATATTATTGAATTCAGTATAAGCATTGTAAGACATAAAACTGGAAGAGTTTTTAACCTTTAAATAAGATCTCCATTTCATTTTAGAATATATTGTTCCTTGAAGAAAGACTCATTGTTTTTGCTACTAACACTGAGTTGTTGATGCTCACATCTCTAATCTGTATCTGATTATTACTAGCCATATTACTAGCATATATTGGTTGCACTTGGATTCTTGGAGCCTGTGTATGTCTATAAAGTCATCGGGTAGATTTCAATGGCATTGTTTATCACCTCTATTAATTAGCACGACATAAATTTCCATGCTTCCTCCTCAAATATAATACAATTTTTAATAATTGGTTGATTTTTTTTATGTGTGTATGTCACACAGAACATCCCAAACCATCTCATTCGACTATACACCCACTTCCCAGATGGCACCATCCCATAGCCTCTTTCCCACCACGAGAGCCCTTATACTCTGATATCCCTGCTACTGTCTGCTGTGTTGTCTGCACCCCCAGCCATTCCCCACTGCTTGCCCTTCTGGTGAATCCAGTCAGCCTATCTAGAGGTCTTTTTCTTAGAAAGGTCAGCTGTTCCTCATGTAGCAGTAATCAGTTGTCAATACTCCTTTAGATAAGATTGGGGTCTGCTGTTCATTTTCTCAATTCTATGCTGGGTTGCTATCTGGGAGTCCCTTTGGCCGCTCTGGCCAAAAACTCAAAAGAAGGTATCTCCTGTCTGGCATTGTTGCTTGTTATGTAGCCTTTAGCTATGCATATGGACTCTTAAGAAATTATACTGGCCCGTTTAATCTTTGATTATACTTTTCTTTTGGGTGTTTAAGGCCATACAGTTGGCACAGATAACCCAATTTATTTTTACTCTTAAGGTCATTTAAGGATCTGTTCCTTGGGTCACATGGGCTTGGGAGGAGCCCCTGGCTCCTTTCTTTTACCAGTTCCGCCTATGTGAAGATAAGTCAAAGGTCCTATTCAACCTTGGTTGGCTTCGCTGGGAAGCATGGAAGAAATGATTCCTCTGTGTTGACCCTCCTCTTTACAGACTAGACAATGATTCAAGTCCATCTGGTGGGGTCTCCTCGGCCACCTTGATCAAGAGGACAAGTGACCCACCACAATTACAGGACATTTTCAGAGATGCTAATAGTCCCCTGGAACTAGTCTACCTAGGAGGGCAGGGAGCAAAAACTGTCCTTTATTTCCCTCTGATGAAATTAGTATAGGCCTCAAAGAATGTCTGTTAAGAAGGTTAGTTCCACCAGTCTGCTGCTTTTAATTACTGTGTGTCATGTAGATAAATCTTGGGCAAAGATCAATTGTTTTCAGATAAACTTTACCTAGGCATATATTTCTTGATCTGCTATGTATAATTTGTCAGTAGCGGGTAGGAGTAATATGGTTCCCTCTGGTTTTCAAAATAAGCTAGGCATTATTTATCTCACATTGTCTCACCCTTCCATCATGGTTTTCCCACTTAAAATGCCCCCATTTCCCCTCTTTCTCCCTTACTAATACCCTTCTCCTACAGTCCTACCTCTCTTGAGCCCCCTCTTTCCCTTTATCCCCTAGGTTCCTTGTATACCCTTTCCTTACTCCTCCCTTAAACTCACTCAATTTTTATCCATATCTCCTTATTAAGGCCTGTTTCCTACAGTTCTTCTCTTTCAGGTTATTTCTTTCTTTACCTCCCTGCTTCCTTTCCATTATCCTAGTTCCTGTAGTTATGTCTGGATACATACTCACTTATAAATGTTTGGTTCAGGATCCACATATGAGGGAGAACATATGTCAATTTTTTTTTCTGAGTATGTGTTACTTCGCTTAGTATAACATTTCCTAGTTCCAAAGGGGAAACATCACAACAGACACCAGAAAGATACAGAACATTATAAGGGAATATGATATATATGCTACTAAATATTAAAACCTTAAAGAAATGGATGGATATCTAAAGGCATTATCTTCACCAAAACTAAACCAAGAAGAGATGAACAGCATAAACAGACCCATAACAAAAAAGAAATTGAAACAGTAATACAAAACCTCCTGACTAAAATATTCCCAGGACCAGATGTATTTACAGCAGAATTCTATCAGATATTTAAAGATCTACATCTAATACTGCTTAATTTATTTAAAAAGAATGAAATGGAAGGAGAACTTCCAAATTCCTTCTTTGATGCCAGAATCACTCTAATACCAAAGCCAGGTGAAGATACAACCAAAAAAGACCCATATAGACCCATATCCTTAATGAACATAGATGCAAAAATTCTCAACAAGATACTTGCAAACTGCATACAGAAACACATCAAAAAGATAATCCACCATCATCAAGTCAGCTTTATCCCAGAGATGCAGGGATGGTTCAATATAAATAAGTCAATAAATGTCATAAACCATATAAATGGGCTCAAAGACGAGAACTACATGGTCATCTCAATACTTGCAGAGAAGGCCTTTGACAAAATTCAACATGCATTTATGTTCAAAGTCCTAGAGGGAATTAGAGGGAACTGGACTGGAGGAAACATAACTCAACATAATTAAATCCATATATATAACAAACCCATAGCCAACATCATTCTAAATTGAGAAAAACTGGAAGCATTACCATTGAAATCAGGAAGCAGACAAGTCTGTCCACTATCTCCACTTCTCTTTAACATAGTGCTTGAAACCTTGCAAGAGCAGTAAGACAAAAGCAGGAAATTAAAGGAGTAATAAATGGAAAAGAATAGATCAAATTATCCCTTTTTATAGATGATATGATATCTAAGAGACTCCAAAAATTCCACCAGAAAACTCCAAGAAATTATTAACAAATTCAGTACAGTGGCAGGTTACAAAATTAACCTACAAAAGTCTGTAGCCATTCTATATACCAATAACAAGCAATCAGAGAAAGACCACATGGAAACATTCCCCCTACACAATAGCTCCAAAAAAAAAATAATATCTCAGAATAAACCTGACCAAAGACATTATAGAGCTCTACAATGAAAATTTTAAATCTTTAAGGAAAGAAATTGAGGAAGGCATCAGAAGATGGAAGGACCTCCCATGCTCATGGATTAGAAGAATTAATATTGTAAAAATGACCATCCTACTAAAATTCATTTACAGATTCAATGAAATGCCAATCAAAATTCCCATGTCATTTTACTTGAATTGGGAAAAAACATCCTAAGATTCATATGGAAGCACAAAAGACCACAGATAACTTCAACAACCTTGAGCACTAAGAGCAATGCCGGGGAGATTACTATACCAGATTTAGAGCTGTATTACAGAGCTATAGTCATAAGAAGAACATGGTACTAGCACAAAAATAGACCCATAGATCAATGGAACAAAATTAAAGAACCAAATATGAATAAATGCAATTTCAGCCACCTGATATTTGACAAAGGGGCCAAGATTATACACTGGAGGAAAGACAGCATGTTCAGCAAATGGTGCTGGCAAATTTGATCTCCACCAGTAGAAGAATGAAACTAAACCCCTATCTTTCACCCTGCACAAAAGTTAATTCCAAATGGATGAAAGACTTTAATGTAAAGTCTGAAACTCTGAAACTGTTAGAAGAAAACTTTGGGAAAAACCTACAAGATATAGGTGTAGGAAAGCATTTTCTATACCAGACATCAATTGTTCATGAAACAAGGGCAAGAATTAGCAAACGGGACCTCATTAATTGAAAAAGCTTCTGTACATCAAAGGAGACAATCAGGGAAGCAAACAGAAAACCTACAGAATGGGAGAAAATCTTCACCTATGACACATCCGACAGAGGTTTAATATCCAGAATATACAATGAACTCAAAAAACAGAGAATCAAGACTAGAAGTCACACAATTGAAAGATGGGCTAAGGAGCTGAACAGAACGTTTTCAAAAGAAGAAGTAAAGATGGCTATGAAACATCTTAAAAGATATTCAACATCACTAATAATTAGGGAAATGCAAATTAAAACCACTTTAAGATTCCACCTTACCCCAGTCAGACTGGCTAAGATCAAGAGAACAAATTAGATACCAAATGTTGGAGAGGATGTGGGGAAAGGGGAACACTCATCCAGTGCTGGTGGGCCTCAAATTTGTTCAACCCCTATGGAAAGCAGTGTGGAGAACTCTTACAAAACCAAAAGTGAACCTACCATTTGACTCAGTTACACCACGCCTTGGTATATACCCAAAGAACTCATCTTATTGCAGAGACACTTGTACATCCATGTTTGTTGCTGCTCTTTTCATAATAGCTAAGAGATGGAAGCAAATGTATGCTTTTTAAGGTTTCTGTAATACTTTACACTTTACCTGTATATTGAAGAATTCAAAGACATTTAATAGGTTCTAATTACTATTGATCATGTTCAAAATTGATAAAAAATTGAATATTATCTGATTAATTTAGAGATGTCAATAAATGTGTTCATCTTAATTCTAGTAATAATAGGAAATCTTGTAGACTCTACATTTTTTCTTTAAAGGTCTGTTTGATCAGGCATATGAGAGTCAAAATTTGGAAATGGATTTTATTTGTCTTGATTTAAACGCATGTGTTTACAAAGCTACTAAATATTTTAAACTCTGAACCAAACGTGGTCTGTCTTGATGGATTTTTTTCTTTGTAATTTGAAGTTATGAAATAAAATTTGTTCTTATTTTCTGAGTTTCATATCCATAGATACTGAAGATGTTGAATATTTCCAGAATAACTTTGTGTGCCTTTTTTCATTTATCTGATGTATATCCCAAATATGAGAAGAGGTATTTTTATCAGCATGTTAACTTTTATCTTTAATTTTCAACTATTTGATTATCCTTTTGAATTGAGTGAAAATATTGTTTCTTAGAAAGTTTGATCCATTCCTTGCTACAATACTAAATAGTTTTTTGCAATATTTGATTCTGTTATTTTAGTTTTTCCAAAATAAATGCTGCATAAAACATAAGAAACATTGAAATTAGTGTAAGCTTTTGTGATGTTGCATGCCTAAAACTTCTTTTGAGTTTTCCAAGAGGAAAAAAATTAAAGATTTTTTATAAGACAAGTTCTCATGTATTCAAGACTGCTCTTTAACTATATAGCCAAAGATAGTCTTGAACTTCTGATCTTCCTGTCTCTACCCAAGTTCTCGATTACAGATATTTTCCACTACACCCAGTTTGTACAATGCTGAGGCTGTTACCTAGAGATTAATATATGAAGGCAAGCAATCTATCAACTGAGGTATATCTCCAGCCATGTTCTTTTATCTAAAAAATAGCTTTACTGGAATATGGTCACAAGTGTCAATTGATTATTTTTGTGCTGCTGTTATTTTCACAAAAGTTTTCATGTGGGTGCAGTGCTATGTGCCTGTAATCCCAGAACTGAGAAAAACAGAAGGAGGAGGTGGGCCATCAGATCTACGACAGGCATGAAGTTTCAGGCCAGCCAAGGCTTCACTGTGAGATTTAGTTTATAAAAGAAAGAAAAGTAAGACAGGATGTTTCTCTGTAGTCCATACAGCCTGAGTGTTATTATGTATCCTAGCTGGCCCAGAATTTGGAATTGTCCTTCTTCAGCCTCTGGAATACTGGGATTACAGACATTTGCTATCATAAGTTGCTTGTTCTCTCATTTTCATTTTATGAAAAGAGAGATACAGTAAGAAAATAAATAATGGGATTTATTTGGCACATTGCTATTGTTTAGTGTCTTCGCTGCCCATGCTGTGTGTCCACTTGTGAGAGTCTTCATACTGTGGTGTCAGACATCAAGGGTATACTTTATCAGACATAGTGTCAGCTGAATTTTAAAATATTAGTATGGGTGCATTATTTTTTCTTTAATTTGAATATAGCATCTTGTAGGACTAAAATTCTTAGCTGAGGAGGCAAAATGATCACCCATGAAGCTTCAGCAGTTAATTATTTGAGTCCCTTGCTTTATTTTGTTCACTGTTAATGTATTTTGCTCTATAGTTGGTATAATCATGTTGTGTATCAGGATTATTACCTTTTGGGACTCATTTTTTTTTCTTTGTAAAGACTATATCTCTTTAGTTTTCATTGACCATAACATTGTATTTTACATACATAAAAATAATCACATTTCTGGTCAGTTTAATCACTGATACAAATTATCATTGTATATTTAACTTATAATGACACAGCCAACAAGCCAGTAAATTCTCTTTTAAGTCATTTTCTCTCGACACTTTTTTAATGTTTGCACTTTGGTACTTCTCTGAAAGCTCTGAAAATTATTTACATTCGTGGTGTAGCTGTACTTTTCCACAGTTATACCTTCATTGAATTTCTTTCCGCAACCCCTTGGGTATAGTCATTCTTTTCTTCAGCTCTTTGTATTGCTTCTAGAATTCTCTGTAGCGCTGGTTTTGTGGACATGAATTCCTTCAGCCTATTTATGTCATGGCTTACAATCAACACCAGAAGAAGCCCTAATCACCACATGAACACATGGAGATTAAACAACATACTCCTGAATGATCAATGGGTCAAAAGGAAATTAAGAAAGAAATAGAAGTATTCCTAGAACTAAATGAAAAGGACAATGCAATACAACAGAAACTCTGGGATATGCTGAAAGTGGTCCTTAGAAGGAAGTTTATAGCTCTAAGTGCCTACATCAAAAACTCAGAAAGAACACAAATGACTTAATGTTACAACTCAGCACACTTGAAAAGCAACAACAAATGAAATCCAAACACAGCAGACGAGCAGAAATAACAAAAATCAGGGAAGAAATTAATGAAATTGAAACAAAGAAAACAATACAAAGAATCAACAAATCCAAGAGCTGGTTCTTTGTTTTTTTTTAAAGATAAACAAGATTGACAGACCACTAGCCCAGTTAACCAAAAGAAAGAAAGAGCACCTACAAATCAACAAAATTGAGATGAAAGGGGAAATATCACAACAGACACAAGAAAGATGCAGAACATTAAAAGGGAATACTTTAAAAACCTATATGCTACTAAATTTAAAAACCTAAAAGAAATGGATGGATATCCTAAGGCATAGGAACTAACAAAACTAAACCAAGAAGAGAATAACAACTTAAACAGACCCATTACACAAAATGAAATTGAAACAGTAATACAAAATCTCCCGACTACAAAAAGGCCAACACAGATGGATTTAGAGCAGAACTCTATCAGACATTTAAAGAAGACCTACATCCAATACTACTTAGTTTATTCAAAAAAAAAAAAAAAAAAGAAATGGAGGGAGAACATCTAAATTCCTTCTAAGAAGCCAGCATCACTCTAATACCAAAGCCAGGTAAACATACAACCAAAAAAGAAAACTATAGACCCATATCTTTAATCAACATTGATGCAAAAATTCTCAACAAGATACTTGCAAGCGGCATACAGACTCACATCAAAAAGATCATCCACAATGATCAAGTCGGCTTTATCCCAGAGATGCAGGAATGGTTCAATATATGTAAGTCAATAAACATCATTAATCATATAAATGGGCTCAAAGACAAGAACCACATGGTCATCTCAATAGATGCAGAGAAAACCTTTGACAAAATTCAACATGCATTTATGTTCAAAGTCCTAGAGAGAATTGGACTGGAGGGAACATACCTCAACATAATTAAAGCCATATATAACAAATCCATAGCCAACATCATTCGAAATGGAGAAAAACTGGGAGCATTCCCATTGAAATCAGGAATCAGACAATGCTGTCCACAATCTCCATTTTTCTTTAACATAGTGCTTGAAACTCTTACAAGAGCAATAAGACAAGAGCAGGAAATTAAAGAAGTAATAATTGGAAAAGAAGAGATCAAATTATCCATTTTTGCAGATATCATATTATATTTAAGAGACACCAAATATTCCAGCAGAAAATTCCTAGAAATTATTAACATGTTCAGTAAAATGGCAGGTTACAAAATTAACCCATGACATTTTACACAGAATTGGAAAAAAGCATAAAAGAACTTGGATAGCCAAAACACCCTGAGCATTAAGAGCTATGCCGGGGGGATTACTATACCAGATTTTAAGCTGTATTACAGAGCTATAGTCATAAAAACAACATGGTGGCACTACTATCCTCAGACCTCTTGGGCGTCGTCCATCAGAGCCGCAGCCGTCCCTGATGCCTCCAGCCGGTCTTTGCCGCCATGCCCAAGAATAAAGGTAAAGGGGATAAAAATAGACGTAGAGGTAAGAATGAGAATGAATCTGAAAAGCGAGAGCTGGTGTTCAAGAAGATGGGCAAGAATATGCTCCGGTAATCAAAATGTTGGGAAATGGACGGTAGAAGCAATGTGCTTTGATGGTGTAAAGAGTATGCCACATTAGAGGGAAATTGAGAAAAAAGGTTTGGATAAATACCTCAGACATCATATTGGTTGGCCTCTGAGATTACCAAGATAACAAAGCCGATGTAATTCTAAAATACAATGCAGATGAAGCTAGAAGTCTTAAGGCGTATGGCGAGCTTCCAGAACATGCTAAAATCAATGAAACTGATACATTTGGTCCTGGAGATGATGATGAAATTCAGTTTGATGACATTGGAGATGATGATGAGGACATCAATGATATCTAAAGTGAACTCAACATTCTACATTCCTGTCTTTCTGAAGATTGTCCTAACAAGTTTGGAATCTGGCCACAGACCACAAGGAAAGTTTTCACTATCTTGATTGTAATTTGTTGAGGCAGACTAATTTGTTAACTAAGGTCACTTCTTTCAAAACTGATGTGCTGAACTATCTTAAGTGACATGTTATCCCCACTTTGTTCTTTCGATGTAATGGAAGTTAGGGAGGAAAAAAAATGCTTATGCCTTTCCTGCTTTGCCCACTTCCAGTAAGGAAGTGGATGCTTTGAATAAACTATTTGCCTAGTACTCCCTATTTAAAAAAAAATAAAGTAACCAGAGTTCCAAAAAAAAAACAACATGGTACTGGCACAAAAATAAACCTATAGATCAATGGAACAAAATTTAAAACCCCAATATGAGTAAATATGACTTCAGCCATCTGATATTTGACAAAGGGGCCAAGAATATACACTGGAGGAACTACAGCATGTTCAGCAGATGGTGCTGGAAAACTGGATCTCCACCTTTAGAAGAATGAAGCTAAACCACTATCTTTCACCCCACACAAAAGTCAATTCCAAATGGATCAAAGACCTCAATGTAAAGCCTGAAATTATGAATCTTTTAGAAGAAAACATTGGGAAAACCCTACAAGAAATAGGTGTAGGAAAGGATTTTCTAAATCAGACATCAGTTGCTCATGAAACAAGGGCAAGAATGAACAAATGGGACCTCATTAATCGAAAAGTTTCTGTACATCAAAGGAGGCAACCTGGGAAGCAATCAGAAAACCCACAGAATAGGAGAAAATCTTTACCAGCGACACATCGGACAGAGGTTTAATATCTGGAATATATAACGAACTCAAGAAACAGAGAATCAAGGCAAGAAGCAAGACAATTAAAAGATGGGCTAAGGAGTTGAAGAGCAAGTTCTCAAAGGAAAAGCAAAGATGGCTATGAAATATCTTAAAAGATGTTCAATATCAGTAATAATTAGGGAAATGCAAATTAAAACTACTTTAAGATTTCAACTTACACCAGTTGGACTGGCAAAGATGAAGAGAACAAATGATACCAAATGTTGGAGAGGATGTGGGGAAAGGGGAACACTCATCCAGTGCTGGTGGCCTCAAACTTGTTCAACCCATATGTAAAGCAGTGTGGAGAACTCTTAAAAAATTACAAATTTACCTACCATTTGATCCAGTTATACCACTCCTTGGCATATACCCAAAGAACTCATCCTATTGCAGAGACACTTGTACATCCATGTTTGTTGCTGCTCTTTTTACAATAGCTAAGAGATGGAATCATCTAAGCGTCCCTCAATTGACGAGTGGATAATGAAAATATGGTTCATTTATACGATGGAGTTTTACTCAGCAATAAAGAAAGCTGAAATCATGAAACTTGCAGGTGAATGGATAGAACTAGAAAATGTTATACTAAGTGAAGCCATACAGACTCAGAGAAAAAAATCGACATATGTTCTCCCTCATATGTGGATCCTAGAATCAAACCCTGATAAGTGAGTATGTATCAGGACATAACTACAAGAATGAGGATAATGGAAAGGAAACAGAAAGGTAAATGAAAAGAAAGACCTTAAAGAGAAGAACAATAGGAAACAAGCCCTAACAAGGGAGAGATGGATAAAATTAGGGTTAGTTTAAGGGACAGGGGAGGGGAAGGGTGTACAAGGAACCTAGGGGACCTAGGGGATAGGGGGAAAGAAGGAGCTCAAGAGAGGTAGGACCATAGGAGAAGGAAATTATTAAGGGAGAAAGGGGGGCAATGGGGGCACCTTAAGTGGGAGAACTATGGTTGAGGGGTGAGACAATGTGAGAGATAAATAGTGCCTAAATAGTTTTGAAAACCAGAGGGAACTATATTACTCCTACAACCTACTGACATTATACATAGCAGATCAAGAAATATATGTCTAGGTAGGGTTTATCTGAGAACAATTGGTCTTTGCCCAAGATTTATCTACATGGCACACAGTAATTAAAAGTACCAGACTGGTGGAACTAACCTTCTTGGATATTTAACAGACATACTTTGAGGCCGATACTAATTTCATCAGATGGACATAAAGGACAGTTTTTTGCTCCTTGCCCTCCTAGGTCGACTAGTTCCAGGGGTCTATGAGCATCTCTCAAAATGCCCTATAATTGTGGTAGGTCACCTGTCCTCTTGATTAAGGAGGCTGAGCAGACCCTGCCAGATGGACTTGAACCAGTGTCCAGTCTACAAAGAGGAGGGTCAACACAGAGGAATCATTTCCTCCATGCTTCCAAGCTAAGCCAACCATGGTCGATCAGGGCCTTTGACTTATCTTCACATAGGCAGAACTGGTAAAAGAAAGGAGCCAGGGGCTCCTCCCAAGCCCATGTGACCCCTGAGGAACAGATCCTCAAACCACCTTAAGAGTAAAATAAATGGTTTATCTGGGCCAACTGTATGGCCTTAAACATCCAAAAGGAAAGTATAACCAAAGACTAAAGGAGTCAATATACTTTCTTAAGAGTCTATATGCATAGCTAAAGGCTACATAACAAGCAACAATGCTAGACAGGAGATACCTTCTTTTGAGTTATTGGCCAGGGTGGCCAAGGGGACTCCCAGATATCAACCCATCATAGAACTGTGAAAATGAACAGCAGACCCCAATCTTATCTAAAGGAATATTGACAACTCATTGCTGCAAGAAGAGTAACAGCTGACCCTCCTTAAACAAAGACTTCTAGATAGGCTGACTAGATTCAACAGAAGGGCAATTAATGCAGATTGGCTATGGTTCCAACAACACAGCAGACAGTAGCAAGGATATCAGAGTATAAGAGCTTTAGTGGGGGGAGTGAGACTATGGGAGGGTGCCATCTGGGAAGTGGGTGTATAGTTGAATAAGATGGTTGGGATGTTCTGTGTAATATATACACACATAAAAAAAATCAACCAATTTAAAAAATATATATTTGAAGAGGAAGCATGGAAATTTACATCATGCTAATTAGTAGAGGTGATAAGCATTACCATTGAAATCTACGCGATGACTTTGTAGACATACACAGGCACCAAGGATCCAAGCGCAACTGATTATGACTAGTAATAATCAGATGCATACAGATCAGAGGTGCCTGTGCCAACCTCTCAGTGTTAGTAGCAAAAACGATGAGTCTTTCTGCAAGGAACAATATATTCTAAAATGAAATGGAGATCTTTTTTAAAGGTTAAAAACTCATTTAATTTTTTGTCTTACAGGGCTTAAACTGAGCTCAATATTTTATAACCATATTAACTCAACTGTAAACCTCAAAACTTGCACCCACTTGTGAAAGAGATGTACTCTTGCTCTGGAGTGTGCTACTGAATATGTTAAATCTGTAGTGAAATGCTTCTTCTCATCGCATAGTTATTAAAAATCAAAAAAACGATAAAAAATAATAAGAATTAGTAGATGTGACAAATATTACCATTGAAATCTACCTGATGACTTTCTATCCGTGCTCAGATACCAAGGAGCTCAGAAAGTAATGGACTGTCACTAGTAATAACCAGATATATAGAGATTAGAAACGTATGTGCAAACATCTTAATGCCAATTGCATTAAAATGAATTTTTCTGTATGAAACTGTGTATTTTAATAATGAAATGGAGATCTTTTTTAAAGGTTAAAACCTCATTTAACTCATGTCTTACAGGGTTAATACTGAGTACAATATTGTCTAATTGTAATGATTCAACTGTAAACCTAAAAATTTACAGCCAGTTCTGAAAAAGATGCATCTTAGCTCAGAAAATTGTTATTGAATATTTCAATGCTGCTGTAAAGAAATGCTTCTTCTATGTGGTTATTAAATAAATAAGTAACAAAAAAAGATTCTATGGAATCTGTTCTTCATGTTTCTTACAAAAAGAGACTATGTAGCTATTTTTATAATTGTAGGCAATATGTTGACACACACCAAGAGAAAAATGCCTTGACCTTAGCAATCCCTTAAAGGCCCTTGAATGTACAGCAGAATCAAGTCTCTTAGATTATTAATGGTCTACTTAATGTCTTTTGTTTGGCTTTCTTCAAACTTATTTGCTAACAGCATGGATATTTTTTCAGAGTAGGCTTATTTCCTTCAATGCATGTCTAAGTATTATATAAACATGAAGATTATAAATTTTACTCGCTGTTTGATTTTTTTAGGTTTGCTTTTTGATATCTGTTTATTTTTACGTTACACTTTCATCATCTTCAGGAATACGTTATTGTGCTGCTCTAGACAACTAACAACTGCTATGATTTGCTTGTGATTTTATTTTTTTCCCCAAGGGACCACAGTGATTGAAAGCCTAGTTTCCAGGTTACTGTTGGGAGCTGGGGGATCTCTTGGATGGTGGAACTAAGTAGGTAGTCTTAGGCCACTGAGGGGCATGAGATGCTTCTCCAGAGAGGGAAGTTACTAAAGACCAGGCCTTTCCTCTTCACCCCATCCTCTTCCTCTGTACTCTTCTTGTCCATGTGACTCTGCTCCTCACCTGTTGTCCTGATGGTGAGTCTGGTTAACTCTTCCACAAAAGTCTCAAAGTTTAGCCTTCAAAACATCAAGCTAAGTAATCTTTCTTTATAAGTTAGTTGCTACTGGTATTCCATTATAGTAACACAAAGCTGATCAATACTCCATAAAATTTCAAAAGCTTTATGGACATAGCTAAAATATTAGCTAAGAATCAATATTCAGTTGGCTAAGGACTGAGATGACATATATGTACTACTCAAAGTTTGAAATATATTTTAAAATATTTTATTCATTATTTATATTTTGTGTGTGTGTATTGCCTGCATGTAGGTAAGTGCACCTGCGTCCTGCAGTACCTTCAGAGGACAGAAGAGGCTGTTGGATCCCCTGGAATTGACATTACAAACAGTTATTAGCTGTCATATGGGTTCTGGGATTTGAATCTGGGTCTTCTGCAAGAACAGTCAGTGTTCTGAACTGCTGAGCCATCTCTCCAGCCCCAGCTACACAATTTTAAATCTATGGATACATTCATTTTT
>NW_008354017.1:728722-729076 GCF_000622305.1 Nannospalax galili | reverse complement strand
AATCTATATATGACTTTTGGTAGGATGGTCATTTTCACAATATTCATTCTTCCAGTCCTTGAGCATGGGAGGTCCTTCCATCTTCTGATGTCTTCCTCAATTTCTTTCTTTAAAGAGTTAAAATTTTCCTTGTAGAGCTCTTTAATGTCTTTGGTCAGGTTTATTCCAAGGTATTTTTTTTTTTGTGGCTATTGTGAATGGGATGGTTTCCCTGTGCTATTTCTCTGAGGGCATGTCATTGGTATATAGAAAGGCTATAGACTTTTGTAGGTTAATTTTGTAACCTGCCACTTTACTGAATGTGTTAATAATTTCTAAGATTTTTCTGGTGGAATTTTGTCGTCTCTTAAATAT
>NW_008354017.1:715842-725689 GCF_000622305.1 Nannospalax galili | reverse complement strand
GTCTAAGCTTCTGGTTCTCTCTTTTGATTTTATATTGTCGAGGCCGGATTGATTTTGTCTTCAGGAGTTCCGCGGTGGCCCAATTCCAGTGTCTGTCAGAAGTTTTCAGACTTTCTCCTTAGGCCTGGAATCATCTAAGGATGATTTTGGCCTCAGGATCTTGGGTGTTGGACTGACCTGAGATCCTGGCCATGGCCGTGCCATGCAGGGATGCAAAGGCAGATGGGGTGGGAAGAAGCCCCAAGATTTCCCAGGGAGTGGGTTGAGTAGCTGGGTTGTACTGGATGCAAAGGATCAGGGAGAGGAAAGGTAAGCCTCGGAGCCCCGGAAAGAGGTTGTCAGCCCCAAAAAGAGGCTCGCTGGTGTTGCAGAAGCAGGGAAGTAGAGGGAGGTGAGGGTGGGGCCAGGTCCAGAAGCAGTGCTCCTGGGGCCCAAGGAAGGCACTAAGTTCATCTGGGTGAAAAATATCAGGAAGCAGTATTGGTTCCCCAGGTGTCTGGGGACCCAAGACTAGGAATGGCACAGGCCCCAAACTAGGAGTAGAGAACAGCGGGGGAGATGGAAGGGTGAATGAGGCTGGGGGAGTCAAGGAGCGGAGGGGTCCGCGATAGACTTACCGCAAGAGAGGCCTGAGGGTAGGAAAGCAGGCTAGTAGAGTTAGCAGGTGGTGAAGGTCCAGGGAAGCAGAGAGAGGTGAGGGTGGGGCCCAAGGAAGGCACTAAGTTGGTCTGGGTGAAAAGGATCAGGTAGCAGTATTGGTTCCCCATGTGTCTGGTGCCCCAAGACTAGGAAAGGTGCAGGGCCCAAACTAGGAATAGAGAACAGTGGGGGAGATGGAAGGGTGAATGAGGCTGGGGAAGTCAAGGCGCAGAGGGCTGCGCGATAGACTTAGCCCAAGAGGCCCGAGGATAGGAGAGCAGGTTAGGAGCTTTTTTAAAAAATTCTTAAAATACTTTGGGATGTTTCTAAGCACTGTAAAATATCATCAACACATCTATAAAGTGTTACAAACATCTATGGTTTCTTAGGTCTTCATACTGGCTAAGACTATTTCCTGGAGAAACTAACTTGCTGTGAAGCTCTGGGGTATTAGAATATTGCTGTTACATTATTTACATTGCTCCATTTCACCTGCTTTGTCTACTGGGGGAACTGGAAACATCAGTAATTATACCAATATTCCACTGAGCTGTTACTCTACACCTTCATTTAAGTGGCCGTATCCTAATGACACTAGGTGGTGAAGAATATTCAGTTATGATTTGAGCATAAAGACATTACATTTAGTTGAACTTTGATGTCATAAGCCTTCCTGTGAATGTATTTGATTCTGATATAGTATAGTGAAACACATCTATTTAATTTCATTAGAAATTTTAAGAAGCCTTGTCCACACAGTAGGCAGTGCTTCGGAGTCATACATGGCGTTAGCTAAAGTCAAGAGACGGTAAAGAAAATAGAATGCAGACTTTAAATGACCTACTTAAGATCTTCCTCTAGTCAAATGCTTACACTCAAAAAGACTAGAAGAAAAAAAGATTATTGAACTAGATGTGAGTAATCTGAGAAGTAAAAATATCTCAATTCACATCTCCTTTCCAGATTCCGTCCAAAGGACTCACAAGCAGCTGGCCTTAATGTTGTACTGATATGTATATTACCCTTTACTTAGTAGACCAAAAAGTAGAAAACAAAATAAAGACAATGCTTAAATTGATGAAATGTTGAAAGGCTGAAATACTGGTTATTATAGCATGTTTGTCAGTTAGAAGCTAGTGTACCATACTAAAAGAATAATGCATTCTATACATCACTGTATAGATTTGAGAATTCCTGTGAAGGGTTTGTATCATCTGACTTTTGACATTGCAATCTACATACTGTCTATAAGAATATTGAAGAAATTCCTATATTGTTTATCTGTCAGCCATGATTGCCCCCTGCTGTCGAACCTGAAAGTCACATGGATAGTGTGTAATTTCAAGGTTGTCAGACTAATTAAGAGAGAACTTGGATGAATGCTTTACCAGTGATCACACTGCCATCTGTTTAAATTATGATCTATAATATTTTGGAAAAATTTGGAACTTGAGCAATCATTGTAACAGAAGCAGTTTGCATCTGGGTAAATACTTTCTTTACTGATAATAATTTTAAACTGTATGTCAATTTCATGGATTTTAGTCACGACAAAATATCTTAATGACAGACAAAAGCACTTAGTATAGTCACAATGTCTTAGGTTTTAAAATGTATTGTGTAATATAAATAAATACATTAGTTTATGTATAATAAAATATTTGCATATAGTTCTTTATTATTTCTACTTAATTTTAAAAAGGTAGATTATTTTAAGTTTTTTTAATTTTTAAATTTTATTGATTTTTTAAATTTTAATACAATATAATTTGATGGTACTTAGATTCCTTCTGCTATCCACAGCTCTTCTTATTGCCACTACCCAAATGAATGTATTTTTAAGGCCTAAAATGTCTTATTAGTGTCCACAGATGCCCTTCAGTTTGGGTTCATCCACTGGATCCTGGTTAACCTGCCAAGAGTCCCAACTCTCAAAGAGAATGTCTTTGCCCTTCTCAGCAGCCATCAGTTGCCACAATTTCCTTAGGTTGTTTTTCAAGTATTTCTTGATTAAAAAAATCATCTCTAGCTAACCATAAAATTGTCTATACAAAGCAAAGTTGAGGCAAATATCATTTTCATTTGTGGGAATATTTATAGACTATATTTAGAGTTTTCAAATTTATTGCAATACCTAACAGTATTGCAGAACTACAGTGAATAGACTTGAAATAAAAATAAACAACAATATTGTTATGAGAATTTTCACATGAGAGCAGGCATTTTTGTCAATCATAATTTGATCAATATGGACCTATTACAACCAATACGAGAGATGCTACCTGAAAATCTCTGGTTACAGGGACTTTCAGTCAGTTCCATATAAAATTAAGCAGATAGAATATGCTAGTATTAGGCTCTATTTTATTCATTTTTTCACATTGATTAAAATCAGGAAGCCTCTTCCAAGACCATCACTGGGTAACTGATTATGTGTTTCTTTATGCCCCTACCCTCCCTGGTCTCTCTGTGTGCTTCTGTGGCAAACAATAATGCTATATCTTAAGTTTTTGCTGTCTTATGTTTTAGGAAACACAACAGTGCATTATTAGTGACAAAAAACATTAAGATATAGTGAAAGATAGTGAAAAGAAGCCAGAATATCATCTCTGGGTAGATTACTTGGAGTTGTCTTCATATCCAAATACCATGAATTTGATAATAATCATTGATCTGAGATTAAAAGTTGTTTGGGGGCTAGAGAGATGGCTCAGCAGTTAAGAACACTGACTCTTCTTGCAGAAGACTCAGGTTCAAACCCCAGCACCCATATGGCAGCTAACAACTGTCGATAACTCCAGTTCCAGGGGATCCAACAGCCTCTTCTGTCCTCCCTGGGTAATGCACTTATATACATGCAGATAATAAAGGCTTGCACATATAATAAAAATAATAAATAAAATATTTTTTAAAGTTATGAAATTGCAACCATATATTACTATTTAATAGCTTCCAGTTGAAGTTTATAATTCAGTTTATAAAAATAATCAGAAAATAATTAATATCCAAATGTATTTAGGAATCATTCATAAAAGAGCTGATTACTACGAATCAAAAAATATCTTTAAAAATTAAATTGCTCTAGCTGGGCATGGTGGTACACACTTTTAATCCTAACACTCAGGAGGCAGAGGCAGGCAGATCTCTGTGAGTTAAAGGCCAGTCTGGTCTACATAGTGAGTTCCAGGACAGCTGGGGCTACAGGGAGACCCTGTGTCAAAAGGACAAAAAAAAAAAAAAAAAAAAACTTAAATTGTTCTATTTTAAAATAAAGGTCTGAGAACACTGAATACAAAATGATAGTAGACTTCAAATTGAACACATAAACCTGAAAACACAAATATTTTAGATTTCAAGATATATTTTTCTTGAGTTTTAGAGCACAAAATTAATTTCTCAAATCTTTCTTTTGGCATGATCAATATCAGTGAATCATGAATAGAATATGCTTGCATGTCTTGACTAATGGGGAATTTCTTCCGTGTGTGTGTGTCTGTGTGTCTGTGTGTCTGTGTCTGTGGGGGGGGGAGTGTTAATTTCATACAGAACATCTCAAACAATCTCAATCATCTTCATACAACCTCCCTCACTGGAGCCCATATACTCTGTCATCCCTGTTACTTCCCCCTGAGTTGTCAGTGCCCCAAACCATTCCCCAGTGCAAATCCTTCTGCTGAGTCTAGTCAGCCTTTCCAGAGTCTCTTGTTTTAGGAAGATCAGCTCTTCTTTATCTAGCAGCAATCAGTTGTAAACATTCCCTTAGATTAAAATTGGGGTCTGCCAAGTACTACAACTGGTCACAAGGACATTGCATATGAATTGCTGAGGCCCAAGGGACAGATCTTCAATGCAACCTCTACACCTAAGGCTCATGGAACATAGAACAGCAATAAAGAAGAGGACACTAATGAATCAGTTCTCAATAATGAAGCTCCCTCATGCAGCAGAGGGCCAGGAGCACAAAACGTCACAAATGGCCAAAGTGTAGAGATCAAGAGTTGGCTAAATATTGGTCCTTGGACAGGACCCTTTAATTACACTTCATCCATCCAAGCCTCAGGGACCATCGCAGAAGAGGAGGCAGAAGGATTGTAAGAGCCAAGGAGGATATGCATTACCATATAGAAACAGAGTCCTACAAGCTCCTAGGAACCTGTTCATATGATTCTATGACACAGGTGTCAGCAAACAAAGTCCCATATAAACTCAGGCAGACAGTAACCCAGCACAGAACTGGGAAAATGAACAGCAGACCTTAACAGGGAATTTCTATGTCACTTTCTTTCTATAAGGAAACATGTTGGAGAAAAGATTTAAGATTAGGGTTTTTAACATTTATTTTTGTTTTACCATTTGGGTGTTTGCTTTAAATTTTTGTGGAATAGGGTTTTTTTTGTGCTCTAACACTATGTACTAAAGAATACCAAATATAAAAAAGAGCCTTCAGTTTTATAATATATCATAAGCAATTGAATTTAACAGGTATCTAGAGAATATTTCATTCAACAGATAAGGAATACATATTCTCCCTAATACATAGGACCTTCTCCAAAAATGACCACAGCATAAACCAAAAGAAGGCTTTAACAAATACAAAAATATTAAATATTTATATCACCTTGGACTATAACAGAATGAAACTGAATATTGAAAGGAAGAGAATTCATAGAAAGTTCACAAATACTTGGAAAATGAATAATATACTTTTGGACAAACACTGAAGAAATAACAGAGCACATCGGAAATTTTCTCAAAATACAGGAAAATGAAAATTACAACACAACTTGCTAGAAACTCTGGTCGTAGAAAAGGTAATTTTAAGACAAATATTAATAGTTATAAAATGCCTACTAAAGCAAGAAAGATCTGAAATCAATAGCATTATGATTTATCTAAAATTTCTAGAGAAACAAGACAAAGCAAAGTGGCACATATATTCAGTCAGCCATCCATTTCTTCTGAATTTTCTGCCTTTGTGAAATGCTTAAGTTTTCACATTAATTCCTAAATATCCAATGGACTTCACTGGAGTCAGTTGCAAATTTCCAAAGGAAGAAATGAAAGGAACACTGCTAAACTTATTCTACAGAATTATTATGATGATTATACATAAATTGGGTATGAGCACAACAAAGAAAGAAAAACATAAGCTAAATAGCTTGATGAACATGGAAACAAAACTTCTCAAAGAAATTCTTGCAAACTGAATTCTGGTATATAGTAGATACTATATCCCAAAAAAACTGGCTTCTTTTATGCGATTCAAGATTTCTCTCTCTCTCTCTCTCTCTCTCTCTCTCTCTCTCTCTAAATATATATATGTGTGTGTTTTATATATGTGTGTGTATTCAGATGTATAAACTATGTCAAATATATGTGTCATTTATATATACATATATATGAAATCACATAGACACAAGAAAGGCATTTGACAAGGTTCATTGTATCTTCACAATAAAATTCCTAAAGAATTTAGTAAGAGAAGAAACTTATCTCCACATAATAAAGACTATCAAAAAAACATATGACCGATATTATACTTAATGGGGAAAAATGGATACAATTCCTCTAAAACCTGAAGTAAGGTCAGGGTGCCCATTCCCTCTACTCACATTCCAGTAAGATAAAAGAAATATATAAAGGAGGTATAAATAGTAAATGAAGAAGTCACAGCATCCTTCTTTGCAAGTGGCATAATCCTTTGCAAGTGGCATAATATTCCCATGGAGTCCCTCAGAAAATTCTGATAGACACTTTTAAGGAAATTTGCAAGATACAAAAACGACATACAAAACAATATGTTCTCTATATACCAATAATAAATTTCCCAAGAAACAGGTTAGGAAAAGTATTGTATTCACTAGAGATTGAAGAAAATAAAATACTTAAGAATAAAACTAACCCAGGACATGTAAACCTCTATGGAGAAAACTTTAAGACACCTAGGAAAGAATTTGAAGAAGACAACAGATAACGGAAGATCTTGCACACTCATGTATAGGCAGAACTGACATGGTTGTACTACCAAAATTATTGTATGGATTCACCACAATCTCTAGTACAATTCCAGATATTCTCCATAAAACTAAAAAGGTTCTAAAATTCATATGGAAAGACAAATATAGTGAATAAACAAAATAACCCTAAGGAGAAAAAAACACTCAGGTGACTTCATAAGACCTAGCCTTGGTTTATACTACAGAGCTGCAGTCTCAGCTACCGTACAGTATTAGAGAAGAGGGAATAGAGCAGAGTATTTAGAAAGAAACTCACACAAATATGGACAGCTGATTTTTGACAAAAACATTCAGTGGGATTTTAAACACCTGTGAAGAAAAATGAAGTCATAGTACTTTCGGGAAAATGAATGCAACTGGAAAGTATTGTATTAAGCAAAGTAGTATAGGCCCAGTTGTACAGACCCAGCAATACCAATATGTGTTTTACTCATATTCATATCTCATATATATGTAGGAGGGTCATGAGAGTAGAAAGGACAACTTGAGTGAGGTAAAATGGTCTTAAGGGAGGAGAGAGAGAAAGAAGATAAAAGAATGAAAGTGACTTGAAGTACAAGGGGGACAATTAGGAAGGAAAGAGGTACAGCAGGAAGGGAGTAGATGAGGAGGAACAACAGAAACAAAGTATGCATCAAAATGTCAAAATGGAACTCATTTCTTTGTGTAGTAATTTTAAAATCACATAATAAAAAGGAAAATATTTCCTTTAACTCTGTGGCTTGTCTCCTCATCCTCTTGGCATTGTCTTTCAAAAAGCAAAACTTTAATTAAGTGCAAATTGATAATTATTCATCTCATGGATTGTGCCTTGACCTTGTATTGAAAGGTTATCATGAAACCAAGTCATGCAGGTGTTTAGCATATGTGAGGCTCAGGAAGCTTGGTGAGTTTGTGTATTCCACTTAGGTCTCTGATGCACTTTGAGTTAATTTTTGTGGATTATGTAAAGATCATGTCTAGATTAATTTTTCATGTGGATTTCATTTTTCCCTGTAGTTTGTTCAAAAATTATATTTGATCCTTTTTGTTGCATTGATCATTTGTCAGTGATCAGCTGACTGTATTTATATTATCATGCCTAAGTTATATATTCTTTTCCACTGATCTATTTAATCTATTCTTGTTTGGTTGTTGTTGTTTTGCTTTTCTACGTTATATATCTTTATTTTGTTTACAGTTCTTTTAGAATCCCATATTTTGCATTAAACAACATTCATACATCATTTTCCCTCTAACCTTCTAGATTTTATCCATAGTAATTTATTTTTGCATCACTATCACTATCATAATTTTTGATTTTGCAGAATGATGCTCGGTCTTGAAATCAAGTACTGTCAGCTCTCTTGCTCTTCCTTTTCCTTCAGTTTTGATCTGGGTGTTCTGGGTCTTTTGCCTCGTCATATAAGATTTGCAATTCCTTTGTCAATATCTACTAGTTCACCATTTGGTGTTTGATGATATTTCTACCATTATCTTTTTCTTATATTAAGTGTCATGTCAGAAGGCAGAGTTTCAAATTTGAAATATCTAGATCTCTTTATATGGAAAACTAATATCCAAAGTCTGTCTTCATTAAACTATCTTTCCATAAGATAAGATACTTACCATAATTAAATGTATGCAAATATATAAAAAATTAATTCCTTTATTTTGATAGCATTCATTAAATTAGAAAACAAAGAGAGGTCTGCAAATAAAATTGTAGAACCAATAAAATAAAAGTGAAGCCATCCACAAAATATGATGTTGTTATTTTAGGATTGAAACATAAAACTACAGTATGAATATTGTTTTAAATTTACTCCATTTCCTCATGAACTTCTATGTTACTAACAGAGTGTGCCTGCTCACTTAATATACTGTATTAAGTCCTTCAGAACTTGTTCACACTTTTAGATTAAGAGAACTTCATAATTAACAGAATATTTTAACACCTGTACCCTTTTCTCAATCTTAATGACATTACTAGTTTTTTTTTATTGACATGTATGTTCAAAATCTAATATAATACAATAAAAAACATAATATTTAACTGGGGAGTGAGGAGAGAGGTCAGATAGGGAGCGAGAAAGAGAAGAGATAAATAAAGCTCAGGTGGTGTGAAAAACCAGAGGAAATGTATGAACTCAAAAACACACTGAAAAATACACATACAATATCTGAACATAAGTGCATGTGTATATCTGAAGGCTGTATAACAAGGAACTTAGTGCCGGACAGGAGAAACTTTCCTTCAAGTTGTTGGTCAGGGTAGTCCAAGAGACTCCTAAAATAACACAGGCTATTGTCATCAGCCTTAATTGCCTCCCAGAACTTTAAGGTAAGACCCTATTGCTGAGGACAGGACATACTTTGAACACAAAACTTGGAGCAATGGAGTCGAAACTGACCTGGAAGGCTACTCCCAGAGGACTAGCTCTCATAGTTCTAGAGGATACTATGCAAGTTGCTAAGGGAGAAAAATCAACCAATGGTGCAACCCATCTCTAAAGCCTATTAACCACTATGACTGGCACAGCAAATTGTGTCTATTGGTGCTGTAGTGGCACTTTTATTTAGTGGGTAATCAAGAGTCATGTAACTGGACTTAATGCCATCTCAATAGGAGGGAACTCATGGGTGACACTGTAAAGAAAGCCAAAGACACATGGCTGGAGAGGTCACAGATCCAGAGAAAACCCATCTCTGTCATACCTCTAGACAAATGAAGTGTCTTACATATGTTAAATACAGATGGATCTTTATATTTATAGACAAGTACATCATAGACCAGTCATCAAGGAAGCTTCTTTCTGCAAAAGACGAAGGCTACTGCAGCATTCCACAACTGGTCACACAAAGAGAATAAGTGTTTGAGAGATTTCCAGCCCTAAGTGATACAACTACAGTGGAAACAGAGAATGATGCACACAGAATGCCACAAATGGACAAGTTTTAGAATATAAGAGACTTCAGATGTGTGTCCCTGGGTAGGACCCCTATATTAAACCTCACCTAACCATGGCTTAGGGACCATTATAGAAGAGGAGAAAGAAAGATTGAAAGAGCCAGGGTTGGTGCATGTGGTGGTTTCAATGAAAATGTCCCCTATAGGCTCCAAATGTTTGGACATTTTGTCCCCAGATGATGGTGCTGTTTTGGGAGGTTTTAGAAGGTGTGGCTATCTTGGAGGAAGCATGTCACTGGGG
>NW_008354017.1:708062-714580 GCF_000622305.1 Nannospalax galili | reverse complement strand
CATGTATGTTCAAAATCTAATATAATACAATAAAAATCATAATATTTAACTGGGGAGTGAGGAGAGAGGTCAGATAGGGAGCGAGAAAGAGAAGAGATAAATAAAGCTCAGGTGGTGTGAAAAACCAGAGGAAATGTATGAACTCAAAAACACACTGAAAAATACACATACAATATCTGAACATAAGTGCATGTGTATATCTGAAGGCTGTATAACAAGGAACTTAGTGCCGGACAGGAGAAACTTTCCTTCAAGTTGTTGGTCAGGGTAGTCCAAGAGACTCCTAAAATAACACAGGCTATTGTCATCAGCCTTAATTGCCTCCCAGAACTTTAAGGTAAGACCCTATTGCTGAGGACAGGACATACTTTGAACACAAAACTTGGAGCAATGGAGTCGAAACTGACCTGGAAGGCTACTCCCAGAGAACTAGCTCTCATAGTTCTAGAGGATACTATGCAAGTTGCTAAGGGAGAAAAATCAACCAATGGTGCAACCCATCTCTAAAGCCTATTAACCACTATGACTGGCACAGCAAATTGTGTCTATTGGTGCTGTAGTGGCACTTTTATTTAGTGGGTAATCAAGAGTCATGTAACTGGACTTAATGCCATCTCAATAGGAGGGAACTCATGGGTGACACTGTAAAGAAAGCCAAAGACACATGGCTGGAGAGGTCACAGATCCAGAGAAAACCCATCTCTGTCATACCTCTAGACAAATGAAGTGTCTTACATATGTTAAATACAGATGGATCTTTATATTTATAGACAAGTACATCATAGACCAGTCATCAAGGAAGCTTCTTTCTGCAAAAGACGAAGGCTACTGCAGCATTCCACAACTGGTCACACAAAGAGAATAAGTGTTTGAGAGATTTCCAGCCCTAAGTGATACAACTACAGTGGAAACAGAGAATGATGCACACAGAATGCCACAAATGGACAAGTTTTAGAATATAAGAGACTTCAGATGTGTGTCCCTGGGTAGGACCCCTATATTAAACCTCACCTAACCATGGCTTAGGGACCATTATAGAAGAGGAGAAAGAAAGATTGAAAGAGCCAGGGTTGGTGCATGTGGTGGTTTCAATGAAAATGTCCCCTATAGGCTCCAAATGTTTGGACATTTTGTCCCCAGATGATGGTGCTGTTTTGGGAGGTTTTAGAAGGTGTGGCTATCTTGGAGGAAGCATGTCACTGGGGGTGGGCTTAGGGAGTTCTTAAGCCTTGCCAGATGTCCAGTTGGACTCTTGCTTCCTGTGCCTGCGTGATGATGTGAGAGCTTAGCTTCTGCTGCTCCTGGTCCAGACACCTCCAGCCACCATGCCTCCCTGCAATAACAGACTGTAATTCCCCTGGAACTGTAAGCTCAAATAAATTCTTCCTTCTATAAATTGCTTGGGTCAGTGTTTCTATCACAGCAACAGAAAAGTGACTAATACAGTAATTGGTACCACAGTGTGAAGAACCTAACCATGTGGAGTTTTGGAAGAAGGTGGAAGACATTGGAAGTTTGGGCTAGAAAAGCAGTTGATTGTTGTAAGCAGAACTTAACAGGCCAGTCTAGTAGATGCCTGGAAGAAACTAGTGCTGAGAACAATGTTGTTCCAGAGGGAAATAAGGACTTCAGCAATTGGGATATTTTGGCAAAGAGGCTGGCTGGAGTCTGCCCTCAACCTAAAAGCTTGTCTGAGGCTAAGTTGAAAAGCAATGAACTAATTTCTCTGGCAGAAGAAATTTCAAGACAGCCTAATGTAGAAATGGTGGCATGGATATTAATGGTGACTATTATGCAGATCTACAGTGAAAGAGAGCAAATGGGGCAGAAACAAATACAGTTTGTATTGAAACAGAGCACTAGGAAGATTAATGTTGGAGCCCGACATGTGATGGAGAGGATCACATTGATAAGGAGATTAAAGTAACTGAGGAGGGGCCTAGACCTCCAGGGCAAGACCACACCCAGTTAAGCCTCCAACTTGTGAAAGGAAAATGCTGCAGGGGCCACTGAAGAGAAAAGCTTCTAAAATGGATAAAGCAGGCTGGGGTCCATCCCAAACTTGCAGCCAAACTTGGCAGTGTTCCTCACCTGGTGCTGGCTTTAGAGGCATGAAAGATAGAAGAGTGAAGGGGTCATCAATTCTTCCTCCGTGGTTTCAGAGTGCTTTGGAGGCCAGGTAGCATGAAGCAGGAATTCCCTGCCTAGAGAAGGCCCTGATAGCCATTGCATGAGGCTGTGAAGGTGAAGAGTGGTTGACAAAGGAGACACCAAGAAGTTCTTGATGCAAGAGCTGTGAGACATCTGCCAAGAAGACTTGCACACAGGGAGCTACTGGATTTGGTGTTTTCCATGCTGGTTTTCGGTCGTTTTGGCCTGGTATTTCCTTACTATGCCTCCATTCCTCCCTTTTGGAATGGTAATGTGTATTCGGTTCCACTGTATGTTGGGAGTATGTAATTTGTCTTTTGATTTTGTAGAGGCTTATAGTTAAGATATTTACCTGAGTCTCAGAAGAAACTTTGGTGGACTGTGGGCTTTTAAATAGTATTGAAACTGATAATGACTATGGGGACTTCTAAAGTTGGACTAAATGCATTTTGCATTTTATATGATCATGAGCCTATGGTGGGCAAAGGGGCGAATGTGTTGGTCTGAATGAAAATGTCCCCCATAGGCTCCAAGTGTTTGGACATTTTCTCCCCAGATGATGGCACTGTTTTGGGAGGTTTTAGAAGTTGGCTACCCTGGAGGAAGCACGTTACTGGAGGTGGGCTTAGGGAGTTCTTAAGCCTTGCCAGATGTCCAGTTGGCCTCTTGCTTCCTGTGCCTGCGTGATGATGTGAGAGCTTAGCTTCTGTTGCTCCTGGTTCAGCCACCTCCAGCCACCATGCCTCCCTGCCATGAGAGACTGTAATTCCCCTGGAACCGTAAGCTCAAATAAACTATTCCTTCTATAAATTGCTTGGGTCAGTGTTTCTATCGCAGTAACAGAAAAGTGACTAATACAGTGCATGAACATAAGGAAACAGAAGCTTTTAGGCCTCTGGGAACTTGCTCATATGAACTTGAAATATTGGTGATAGTATGCACAAGACCCATACTGATTCAATCAGACAAATACCCAGCACAGAACTGAAGAAATGGGCAGCAGGCCCTAACCTTAGCCAAGGAACTATCGGTAACCTATTACTGAGAGGTGAGGGAGAGTTGATTTTCTTTAAGGGGGTGACTCTAGATAGGCTGACTAGACTCAAGTGGATGAACTTGCTCCAAGGGATATCTGGGTACAAATGCTTGACCAGATATGTCTTAATGTATGTGACAAAATGCATGAAATCCTGTGGGGGGGGGCTATATGCAGTGTGAATGAAAGAGGGGGTCAAGATTTTATTTATATCTCTTATGTGAAATAAATGTACAAAAACTCAATAAAAATGTACATTAAAAACAAAATTGTAATGTTCAAAAAAATGTTTCATTGCCCATACTTTGAAGAACATAATATAATATATAACTTCAACCTGGTATAAGTACTTATAGAGCAGGCTTCCTTCTGTTTGGCATAAGTGGTGTAATTAATATATGATTTTTTTTTGCCTTTGCTTTTTGGTACATGAAGATTGAAGTGATATTTTGAGATAGTGCTACATAAAGACTGTAAACACACACCTACTGGTAAGCACTGAGTTTTAATGGTCGTACTGCTCTCTGGTTTTGGGGGTGATCCTGCTTCTGCTAATACTCACCTTGTAAGGCATTCCCATGTAAGAATGTCTAAATGAACTGCACCTATATGAATATCTTGAGATGTTTAAGATTGTATTAGAGGAGTATTACTGAAAAGTAGAAAAAAAAATCTAACTCTTGTACTTTAATAACTTCTTTTTGCCTTAGTTTACTCAGCTGTTAAGAAAGGGGTTAGATCCTCATCCAATATTAAAACATTAAAATTGTTTGCATATCAGTCAAATTCGGGAGACTTAGACATGAACAAAGAGTAAACAAAAAGATGACTTGAAAACATACCTACCCTGTGCCCCTCTCCCAGGCCTAGGGAACGTCAAAAATGGGTAGGAATGCTGGCAATTGCTTTCCTCTGGTCATGACCTGGATTTGAAACACAGAAACTCACAGGAGTTGTGGCTCCCTGCTCAATATAAAGGCAGTTAAAATTCTGGTATGGAACCAGTTCTTAGATACATTGATCCTTGTAAAGCTTTCTTTGTTTTTATTTAATTGATTTCTGCTCTGATATTTGTTATTTTTTTCTCATCTGCTGGGTTTGTGTTTCCTTTCTTTTTGCCTCTCCAGATTCATAAACTATACTATTGAGTCATTTATTTGTATTGATTCTGATTTTATAATGTAGGTTTTATAGCTATAAACTTGCCTCTTAGGACTGCTTTTTAAAATTGTCTTATGTGTATGAGTGTATTGCCTGCACATATGTAAGTACACCCATGGTGTGCAATGCCTGTGGAACTGGAGTTATGGATGGTTGTTAGCCATCATGTGAGTGCTGGGAAAAGAACCAGGACCTCTGCAAGAGCAGTCAGTGCTCTTAACCATTGAGTCATCTCTCTGCCCCAGGACAACTTTTAATGTGCCCCAGAGGTTTTGTACTATAGTATCATCTTCATTTAGTTCCAAGAATACTTTTATTTCCTTAATAATTTCTTCTTTGACCCATTTATCATTAAGTAGTGTATTGTGTCATCTCTATGAGTTTGTGTTGTTACTACAGCTTTTTGTTGTTGATTTTAAGCTTTATTTGTGTTGTGGTTTGAAAGCATGGAATTATTTGAATTATGTTATGTTTTTTGAGGTTTTTATGTGATCTGGTATGTGGTCAGCTTTAGAGGAATGTCCATGGGCTGATGAGTATAAGGTATATTCTTTGATCATTGGGTGGAATATTCTGTAGATGTCTGTTAAATCCATTTGATGTATGATATCATTTAATTCAGATGTTTCTCTGCTTAATCTTTGTCCAGGTGACATGTATGTTGAGGAGAGTGAGGTATTGACATCACCTACTATTCTTGAGTTGGGATTAATCTTTGCCTTGAAGTCCTATAGTACTGTTTTCATGAAATTGGGTTCACCAGAGTTTGGTGCATATATGTTCATGATTGCAATGTCTTCTTGGAGAATTTTCTCTTGATCAGAATAAAATGATATTTTTATCTCTGTTGATTAATTTTAATTTGAATTCTATGTTGTCAATATTAGAATCACAATGCCTGCTTTTTGCTTAGTGTCATTTGCTTGGAATATTTTTTCCATACCATCACCCTAAGATATTGCCTATCTTTAATTTTGAGATGAGATTCCTATAGAAAAATTTTTTTTTCTTAATCCATTTAGCTAGTCTGTTTCTTTATATGGAGGAGTTGAAGTCATTGATATTTAAAGTTTTTATTAAAAGATGTGTTTTGTTTATTGTCATTTTTTTATATTTTTCTTCCTGGTCCTATTTTATGTTTTCATTATGCCTTCATAAAGTTATTCATCAGAGTCGTCCAAGAGACTCTCAAGATAAAACAAGCCATTGTCACAGTCCTTGATTGTCTCCCAGAATTTGAAGTTAAGACCCTATTTCTGTTGACAAGCCATACTTCAGACCGAGGACTTGGAGTAATCAAGCCGGAACTAACCTGGACGCCTCCTCTGTGAATACTAACTCTTATGGCATCAAAGAATACTAAACAAGATGCCAAGGAAGAAAATCAATCAATGATCCTATGCAGCTGTAAGGCCTAATAAACAACTGGCCCAGCATACTATCACTATTGATGCAGAAGTGACACTTTTCTTTCTGGGAATAATCAACATCTGTCTAATTGGAATTAAGACCCACTCAATGGGAGGAAATGTAGTAGAGAGAGGTGCAGACAGGGGAGAGAATCTAAATACCATCAAATTATACTGTATGAAAATCACAAAAATTCAAAAAACTTTTTTTTAAAACTTCTAGTATGGTTTGGGGAGGAACTTTCAAGTTCTTCAAGTCCTACTTGAGGAACCATTGGCTGTTGATGGCTGTTGATGGAGGTCAAGTAATCTTTCTTCATGGTGCATGTGGCCACAGGCAGGTTGCATATGGCCCAATAATCCCCACAACCGTGTGCATATTAGTAGCACTAATTGGACTCAGTTGGTTATAATAAAAAACAAAAGAGAGAGGGAGATGTATTGGAGGAAAAAGAAATTGAAGAGGTGGAGTGGGGATAAATATGATTAAGATAAATTGTATATATATGTATGAAATTTTCAAAGAACAAACTAAAAATATTGTAAAAAATAAACCAAACATAAGTTTAGCTTGTTTTTACATACTGCATAATAGAGATTTAATTCATTTTATTTTATTGCTTCATTTAAAATAAAATTTAAAGTATAAATTTATGTGTAATTATGGTCTATGCATAATTTAATATATAATAAAATTATCAATTTGTGGTATTATTTTCTTTAAAATTCTAAGTAGCAGAGCCTGTGCCGTATGTAACAAA
>NW_008354017.1:707143-707641 GCF_000622305.1 Nannospalax galili | reverse complement strand
ATATATATATAGTGAAATAAAATTCAGGTAGACAACTAGAACATGTTCTTTACATGCTTGGTTAAAAAAGAATTTACCTCAACGTAGAACAGTAATTACTGGAAAGTGGGGTAGTTGAAGGGAGTTTGAACATTGACTATTACATAAAACATAGAATACACATAATGTAACATATAAAACATAGAAGTAAAAATTCAGTTGTTCTGCATAATTGTGTGACTATACTTCACAATAACTCATACATTTTATGATTAACTAAAAGAAAGGAGCTTGGGGCTGGAGAGATGGCTTAATGGTTAAGAAAACTGATTGTTCTTGCAGAAGATCCAGGTTCAAATCCCAGCACCCACATGACAGCTCCAGTTCCAGGGGATCCGACAGCCTCTTCTGTCCTCTGCAGGCATTGCACAACATGGGTGCACTTACCTACAGGCAGACATAACACTTATTAACATAAAATAAAAATAATAAATAAATAAAATATTTTAAAAAAAGAAA
>NW_008354017.1:698489-706648 GCF_000622305.1 Nannospalax galili | reverse complement strand
TGGTCTTTTTGGGACAGGGTCTCCTTGTAGCCCCAGCTGTCCTGGAACTCACTATGTAGACCAGGCTGGCCTTGAACTCATAGAGATCCGCCTCTGCCTCCCAAGTGCTGAGACTACCACGTGCACCACCACACCTGGCAAAAAATTTTTTTGATTGAATGTCAATCTTCATTTTTTCGATGAAAATAGAATTTTTTTCCCTTAGAAACAGGACTAAGACCTTTTCTATAAAACTTACAGGGATATCAAACACATATTTCGTACTTGAAAAATTCTTATGCATGAACGATCACATCATTGAATAATTGCTTCAATTTTGTAATTTGTTCTAATTACACATTCCTCCCATTAGAGGGCAGTAACATCACATTGTCAGTGTTAACTACACATAGAGCTGCATAAAAGTCTTACCAGAAACTTCATGCATGAATTGATTATTTGATGTTTGTATGGTTTTTTTTTAGTAATATCATTGTGCCTTGTGACTAAGCATGTAGTTTAAATAACAAAAGACTACTTAAACTATAATTCAGTTGACTTTGACATATACTACACATCTATACTAATGTAAAATATGTAGTATTAGCTTAGATGCATACATGGAGACCAATGAACCTGAATAGTCTGGTAGAAGTAGACCTATGCATTTCCAGCCAGTTGATTCTTAATGTTCCTAAAACATACATCAATGAAATTACAGCCTTTTCAATAAAGAATGATAGGCAAACTGCATATTTCTATTTAGAAGACTGAAACATAACATCTACACAAAAGTCAATTCAAGGGGGATCTAAGATGAGAAGAAAACAGAGCAGAAATACATCAAGACAACACTTTAGACAATGATGTTACTTTGGTAAAACCTACAATGCACATGAAGCAAATGCAGAAACAGACAAGTGGGCTATATCAAAGGAATCAGATTTTTTTCACAGCAAAGGAAACATTCAACAGAGTAAAGGCACAACCTAGGCCATGGGAAGGTATTTTTGAGAATTACTTATCTAAGAAAGATTAATACTAGAACATAAGGAACTGAAAACTCAGTAACAGAGAAACCCATCCTTCAGCAAACATGAAAATATCATTAGTCACCATGGAAAAACAAATAAAAATTACAGCAAGATATCATTTCAGCCCACATAGAATGTCTTTTATCAAAAAGCAAAAATAATTATAAAAAATTTTGGATGGGAGGTGGGGCAGGTTGGCTTATGGCTTTAGTCCCAGCATACCAAATACACATAACATGCCCATGGTTATTGCTACTGTTTTCACAATAGTTAAGATACTCAACTAGAATCTCATCAATAAATGAATGAGTAATTAATGCAATAAATATACATACATATGCACATAGTGGCATATTATTACTCGGTTATAAAATATTAATATGCTATCATCTATAGTGAAATGGGTAGAACTGAAGGATTATAATTATGTATATACATATATATGTAAACATATATATATATAGTGAAATAAAATTTAGGTAGACAACTAGAAAATGTTCTTTATGTGCTTGGTTAAAAAAGAATTTACCTCAACGTAGAACAGTAATTACTGGAAAGTGGGGTAGTTGAAGGGAGTTTGAACATTGACTATTACATAAAACATAGAATACACATAATGTAACACATAAAACATAGAAGTAAAAATTCAGTTGTCCTGCATAATTGGGTGACTATACTTCACAATAACTCATACATTTTATGATTAACTAAAATAAAGGAGCTTGGGGCTGGAGAGATGGCTTAATGGTTAAGAAAACTGATTGTTCTTGCAGAAGATCCAGGTTCAAATCCCAGCACCCACATGACAGCTCCAGTTCCAGGGGATCCGACAGCCTCTTCTGTCCTCTGCAGGCACTTACCTACAGGCAGACATAACACTTATTAACATAAAATAAAAATTATAAATAAATAAAATATTTTAAAAAAAGAAAGAAAAGAGCTCAAAGATTTCAAAGAGCAAAGAGATAGAATTTTAATTAACTTGATTTAAACTACTGAGCTTATACGTACATTGAAATATCACACTGTACTTCATATGTTTATAAAATCATGAGCCAAAAATTTAATTACATATTTAAAGAGGTGAAACTATTATCTACCAATATTTGATCACTGCATTCTGTTTATAAGTATCTGCTTCTCAGAGAAATTCAGTACCGAGAGAAAATACGCACGTGGTTTATTTTTCATTTACTTTAGAAAATAAATGAATCTTTTAGTTCATGCATTTAAAGGTGTAATTTAATTTGACAAATGATATGTTTAGATTAATTTTTACCATGTTTGTTTTTGTTTTCTATGCTGCTCCATTTTAGTACCATTATAGTTTTACTCTTTCTTCATCTGTTGAGATTTCTATCAAACATTTAATATGATTGTATTTTTCCTCCTTCTTTGGCAGTATGTTACACACTTAGTAAACTTTCAAATTGTTTCCTTAGCTATTCTAATATATTGCATATATTGAATCAATATGAACATAAACATATTTGATCCAAGCTTACTTTATATACATTATGCTGCTTCATGAATAGTATTAGACCTTAGAGGAAAAGTTCCTGATTTCCATGTAAACTCTTATGTCGTTACTTTCACTAATTTCACTTATACACATGTGTTCACAAGCATAAATATAAGCATATATATGTATATGTATTTCAATGTGTATATAAGCAAATATAATCAAATGCAATGTTCATATATACTTCAGTCAAATTATTATTTTGGATAATTTAGCATAAAGTATGTTTCGTCTTCTCTCTTCACTGCTTTCCATTTCTTTTGCATGTCCACACTTCTTTCATATTGTCTTACGTCTCTCCACATAACTTTTCTCAACATTTGTTCTAGAACAGATATTCTATCAACAAATTCATTCCATTTTTTCTTGCCTGATAAATTTTTAATTTATTCTTCAATTTTTAAGGTATGAGAGTGCAAAATACTACTTGGTGGTCTTAGTTTCTTAAGAGATTAAATAGTTTACTCCACTGAATGCATGTCTGTATGATTTCTGAGGATATTAAAAGGTATTATTTTTATCATTGGCAATGAATTTGTATGCTTGAATATATGTACACACACACACATACAGACACACAGACACACTGACACACAGACACACACATATTGCACATATTATATAATATATAATGGGTTGGATCTTCCAAAATAATTCAACTTGGAGAGTTGGAATGTACATGTGTAAATGAGAAACAGAATTTAGAGGGTTGCTGCAAATGTTACTCTTGATTATGTTTAGATTTGAAAATGATCATACACAGGATCATGTCTTAAAAGAAGGAGATAATGAGGTTGGAGATGGATCAATGATTAATAGCACTGGCTGCTCTTAAGAAGACTCTGATTCAATTCTCAGCATCCACATGGCTGATAAAATGCTTAGTACCTCCAGTTCCAAAGGATTTGCCTCCTTCTTCTGGATTCCACAGACATTGCATGAATGGATGCAATTACATACATGCAGGCAAAACACTCATACACATAAAATAAAAATCAATCAAAAAGCATTTTAAAAAGGCAGAACTCGTTGGTAATCTTGATAATCTGTCTTTTTGCTCTTGTTCAACATAGGTTCTATTACCCTTATCCTCTTTCGTTCTCTTTTTCTCCTTTCATTTCAACAAAAGTTGTGAATGAAGAGGAAACCCCAAGATCAAAAGTCTCGTATGGACACCCTATATCATTTTCTCTTATTTCAAGAAATTACAGTTTCATACTGTTTGCAGAAGATTTCCATGTTCCAAAGGAAATATCTTATATAAAATAACCTGGTCTTCAGGAAAAATTAATTTAAAATATTTTATGCTAAAATAATTTATAATCTTAGGGCAGGAAAAGCTGCATACTAAAAGAATTTATTAAATTGTAATTGAACCAGATTCTTGTGGGTATTTATTTTACACTGAACACTCTCACTTAATGAAAAGCTATGTCACATAATTTATTTATCCTGGCTAAAGAGTCTTGAGATTTTCTGGATAATCTTCAAAACGCTATGAAGTAAGGGTCTGCAAAATGTGGGTCCTTGGACAGGACTCCTAAATTGAACTCCACCCACCCAGGGCTCAAGGACCATTGTAGAATAGGGGGTGGAAAGATTGTAAGAGCCAGGGAGGAGGTACATGACCATATGGAAATTGAGTCCTAAAAGTTCCCAAGACCTTGTTCATATGAACCTACAGCAAAGGTGTCAGCACGCATAAGACCTATGCAAACTCAAGCAGAAAACCCCAGCAAAGAATTATGGAAATGGGCAATTGGCCCCAATCGTAGTCGAAGAATTATTATCAGCTGATTACTGCTGGGTGAAGATGAGCTGATCTTCTTAAAGGGAGTGACTCTAGATACACTGACTAGACCCCACGAAATGAACTTGCATTGACAGATGCCTGGGGACACTAACTTGACATCATAGGCCTTAACACACACAAATGACAGAATGTATGAATTCCATTGGGGGAGACAATAGGAGGGTGCCAATGGGTAAGGCATATAAAGATGATTAAGACTGACTTAAAAGTTCTGTATGAAATACACAAATTTTAATAAAAAAAATTACTAAAAAAAAAAACCACAGAAATCCTCTGTGAACGTGAGTTAAACCAAAAATGCCAACCTGGGTGTAGTGGTATATAAGTAAATGTTAACTTACAGGACTAAATGTGCAGTGTACTGAAAAGGTCACTGAATTATAAGGAGTCCTTAAGAAAACAGAGTTTACATTATTTGAGAATTTATATTCACTTCTCTACATAATTAGTAAATTTGTAGTTTTATAAAGAAGAACTCCACTCCATACAATTTCTCAAACATGCCCTACTTCCAAGGAAGGGGAAGGAGCTAAGAGTTGTCACAAACAGCTGGGTACTGTCCTTTTTTACTCAGTCTGGATAGAAATTCATGGTTAGGCAAAAGGTAGTTTCTTTGGTGTCAGAGGTTCCAGGACCTTAAGTGTCAGAGGCCTGTGGACTACAGATTTAGGTCTCCCAGCTCATAAGACACAGATATAAGTACTCAGATGATGCCTAGCACTGGGTCCTTCTACCAGAGGCTAGATCAGTTCTCCAGTCTCACAAGCAGCAAACACTGGTGTCAACAGCTATATTGATTAGTTTATGCCTCTTCAGCTTTAGCTCTTGAGGCCCTTTTTCCCCTAACACCAGTTAGTTGGCAAGGGCCAATGGCATAGGTCTTGAACCGAGGACACAAGAAACCTTGAGCTGTAAAATATTGCCACCTTTATGGACCTTCCAGTGACCACTACACACATTCCTCCAATCTTGGCTGTTCATAACTTTGAATCCACACTCTGAATTCTTTACTATCTCTTGATTTTCATTAGCTATACTTCAGTTCTCATTCTCTGCCCTCCTTTTACTTGCCCCTCCCACTTTTGCTACCCCTGATGCCACCTTTGTTTCTACTGCTGTCCCCATCACTATTGTCAAGGTGCTGCTGCTGCATCTTCCTGTCGTAGCCTCCACCACTCATGTCCTTTACTTCTGCCTCCACTCCATACTTACTGTTACCAGCCCAATTGATTCATTGCAGAATATGTAGGAGAGATTTTTGCTGAAGCTCAACTATCGTATAGAACCTCAGGGAGGTCGCAAAGAACTCTGGAAAGTGTGTGAAGTGGCACAGTCAGATAAAAAGGGAAGTTTGCATGTAAATAGGATGATTGTAATGAACAGTAATCACAAACCTCATGTAATTACCAATCACAATATAGTTCTTCATGAAGATGTGGGACTGTAATCTCTACTAGTGATAAAACTTCTACTGAGTATCTACAAGAAGCCTAGAGTAACTTCTCTCTAGTCTTTGGGGAATAATTTGTATGAGATATAATATTCCTACACATTGCTTTGATTTTCTTGCAGTTGCTTCTAAGATTTCCTTATAGACCTACAATTTTGGTTTCATACTTGGCTTTGGGTGTGAAAACAGAGAAAGCTATTTGCCCCCCCCCCCCCTTGGAGTGCTGACCTTTCAGGCATGATGAGGTGAGAGGAAGATCTACCTGGATTCTGGTTAAGCAGCACATGAAGTCTGTTCTGGTTCATGACAAAGCCTTTAAAATTAGTACTGTTTTGCCTTATTATTCCTGAACATATTTTCCTTTAACATATTGAAAGAAGGAACAACTGAAAGAGAGATTCAAGTGTTTTTCTTTCCTTTGCATAGTTCTATCTTAAACACATCACTCTTTATTTTGGGGCACTTTATACTAAAGAATAGTTACTAAAAATTTTAAAAAAAAATTTCATTCCTCTGAGTAAATGTATAATGCTGCCTTGTAACTAGGGAAACTACACAGGTGCCAAATCTTTTACAAGTAAACAAAATAATGAACTTTGTGTGTGTGTGTGTGTGTGTGTGTGTGTGTGTGTTGAATCATATGGTACATAGGACTTACCGTGTGATATTTTTCAATAAATAGGCAAAACATGAATTTATAAATCAGAATATCAGGATGGAAATGAAACAAAAAAATATCCCAAAATGATAAAAATATATTGTTTCCTAAAGAACCAGTGGATAAGATAAAGATGCAGTGGTAGCAAAAATGGATCAGCGGTAAAGAGCACATACTACTTTTGCAGAGGACCCCAGTTTGGTTCTCAGCACCCACAATGGGTGGCTCAGAACTGCTTATGACTCCAGCTCCACAGGATTTGAATCCCTCTTCTGGTCTCCACAGACAACTGCACTCATGGTGCACATACCCTCACACAAGCATACATATACAAAACTAAAAATGAAATTAATCTTTACAAAAAGAAAATGAAGATGCAGAAGGAGACAAAGTATTAACTGACCTATTACTAATTGTTTTATAAATTTGGGGATTTTGTTTTCTTTCAAACTCATGTTTCTTTTTTTAAATATTTTATTTATTATATTTTTACATGTATGAGTGTACTGCCTGCATGTATGTAAGTGCACCTGTGTTGTACAATGCTCATAGAGGTTAGAAGAAGGTATAAGATCCCCCAGAACTGGAGTTTCGAAGGGTTGTTAGCTGCCATGTGGGTGCCGGGTACCAAAACTCAGCAAGAACAGTGAGTGCTCTTAACTGTTGAACCATAACTCCACTCCCATCAAACTCATGTGTTTCTTACACTTTATAAGTCTGCTAGTGGATGATACACAAAAGAAATCAAATAGTTTTGGGTACCTAAATGTTAGATATATTCCTTTAGGTTGCCTGTTAATTCTGAAGGGTATGTTTGATTGCTCCCTTTCAGAAGTAGAATTCATCAAGGAATAATTCAGAAAAAATATTTCCACTGAGGTGTTGTTATAAAAGATCAGCAAAGTATCCTTTTGATAACATTTGTAATATTTATGATGTCTTCAATATGTCTAAAATTTGAATATTGAAATATTAATTACCTTTTCTTCTAAAGTATAGCCTAAAAATTTATGACATTTAATTATTAATTTTTCAGTGAATACAATCTATTTTTATTTTCCATTTGTGTATGTACATGCACATCTTTGCATGTGTGTATACTTATATGGTACCTGCAGAAGCCAGAGAAGGGCATAGGATCCCAAAGGCTCTAGTTACAGGAGGTTGTGAGCTGTCATGTGGATGCTGGGAACTGAACTTACTTCCTTAGGAAAAGCATCAAGTTCCCTTCATTGCTAAGCTACTCCTTAACCCCAGACAAAAAATAATATAATGTTAATTTTAATATTATTGATTGGTATGTTTTTTTAATTTGAGAGAGTTATGAAAAACATACAATTACAGGTGTTATGTTCTTCATATCACATTTAAGTATCAGAATGGAAATATAACTAAATAACCCCAACTTTTATTATTTTAACATATTAAAGGAAATGATCAAACACTGATCACTGCCTATAACTGTTGTTAGACTACAAGACTGTGTAGAGAAAGCCTGTCATTTATTCTGCTGTAACACACTCATTTAATTGAAATATTCTTTTAGGTTTTAAAGTACTTTTTTGGGGGGGGGTTCTTTTTGAGACAGGGTCTCCCTGTAGCCCTAGCTGGCCTAGATTCACTATGGAGAGCAGGCTGACCTCGAACTCACAAAGATCTGCCTGCCTCTGCCTCCCGAGTGCTGGGATTAAAGGCGTGCACCA
>NW_008354017.1:697631-698049 GCF_000622305.1 Nannospalax galili | reverse complement strand
GTGTGAAAAAAGAAAAAACTTTTTGCCCCCCCCCCCCCTTGGAGTGCTGACCTTTCAGGCATGATGAGGTGAGAGGAAGATCTACCTGGATTCTGGTTAAGCAGCACATGAAGTCTGTTCTGGTTCATGACAAAGCCTTTTCTAAGATTTCCTTATAGACCTACAATTTTGGTTTCATACTTGGCTTTGGGTGTGAAAACAGAGAAAGCTATTTGCCCCCCCCCCCCCTTGGAGTGCTGACCTTTCAGGCATGATGAGGTGAGAGGAAGATCTACCTGGATTCTGGTTAAGCAGCACATGAAGTCTGTTCTGGTTCATGACAAAGCCTTTTCTAAGATTTCCTTATAGACCTACAATTTTGGTTTCATACTTGGCTTTGGGTGTGAAAACAGAGAAAGCTATTTGCCCCCCCCCCCCC
>NW_008354017.1:693899-696046 GCF_000622305.1 Nannospalax galili | reverse complement strand
CCAACTTTTATTATTTTAACATATTAAAGGAAATGATCAAACACTGATCACTGCCTATAACTGTTGTTAGACTACAAGACTGTGTAGAGAAAGCCTGTCATTTATTCTGCTGTAACACACTCATTTAATTGAAATATTCTTTTAGGTTTTAAAGTACTTTTTTGGGGGGGGGTTCTTTTTGAGACAGGGTCTCCCTGTAGCCCTAGCTGGCCTAGATTCACTATGGAGAGCAGGCTGACCTCGAACTCACAAAGATCTGCCTGCCTCTGCCTCCCGAGTGCTGGGATTAAAGGCGTGCACCACCACGCCACTTGAATTATCTTTATTTGTTATTGCAAAGACTGAAGGCAATTGCTTTGTTTTGAAAGCACATTTAAAGGGATTGAGCAAATTTTCTGACAGCTATAGATGTTTTATTTGCTTTTTTGAAATAAGTAAAACATTTTGTGTCAAGGATTCCTGTTTTGAAGTGCTCATATGCCTTTTAAATGTCCTTCACTGAAATGAAACAGAAAACTAAGAAAACAAAATCAAGAGCCTCACATAAAACTCTCTTGCTCACCTTTGCTTTAACAGAAGACAGTGCATACAGTGAGCTACTTAGGTGCATCATAGAGTATATTATGTGTAATTTCAAGTATTTAATGCTGGATAAGCACATTTTACATGCATAAAGAATGTTAAGTAACAAAGAGAAACATAAGAACACCATAACATTTTTAAAGACAGTCTTTTTTTTTCCTCCCTATACAGTATTAAGAAATGAATTTTAGATTCTAGTTCAAACTACATTTTGTTCTCTAATACATCCTCTCACCGCCATGTACCAATTAGAGGTTGTACCTTCCAGAGTACAAGCCAAGAGCAGAGAGAAATTTGTGGGCTTTCTGCCTTAATTCCTTAGCTCAGAATTTCTTGTGGATCCCCAGAGGGTAGATGTGAGCACAATCACTTCATCTCAGGGTCATTTCCCTCCACTCCTCAGGCACTAAGTGTGGTACATTTGAGAGGTGGTTTTTGGTCCATTCATTAATAAGCAGTCATGACCATTTCCAGGTGCTTTCCTATAAGTATGGTTACTGATTTCATTTGTGGTTCTTAAGGAACCTTTTAAAAGGTAATTCTATTGTACTTAACTTCCCTGTTGGTGATCTGTTCCTGCTCTTGGGTTTTCTTCCCTCAGATTTTAAACAAAACACAGGTGATGGGTTCTGCTTTCCAGAGGAGATACACAGAAATACATTTTTATTCTCTATGGTGGATTCTGGTTAAGCAGCACATGAAGTCTGTTCTGGTTCATGACAAAGCCTTTAAAATTAGTACTGTTTTGCCTTATTATTCCTGAACATATTTTCCTTTAACATATTGAAAGAAGGAACAACTGAAAGAGAGATTCAAGTGTTTTTCTTTCCTTTGCATAGTTCTATCTTAAACACATCACTCTTTATTTTGGGGCACTTTATACTAAAGAATAGTTACTAAAAATTTTAAAAAAAAATTTCATTCCTCTGAGTAAATGTATAATGCTGCCTTGTAACTAGGGAAACTACACAGGTGCCAAATCTTTTACAAGTAAACAAAATAATGAACTTTGTGTGTGTGTGTGTGTGTGTGTGTGTGTGTGTGTTGAATCATATGGTACATAGGACTTACCGTGTGATATTTTTCAATAAATAGGCAAAACATGAATTTATAAATCAGAATATCAGGATGGAAATGAAACAAAAAAATATCCCAAAATGATAAAAATATATTGTTTCCTAAAGAACCAGTGGATAAGATAAAGATGCAGTGGTAGCAAAAATGGATCAGCGGTAAAGAGCACATACTACTTTTGCAGAGGACCCCAGTTTGGTTCTCAGCACCCACAATGGGTGGCTCAGAACTGCTTATGACTCCAGCTCCACAGGATTTGAATCCCTCTTCTGGTCTCCACAGACAACTGCACTCATGGTGCACATACCCTCACACAAGCATACATATACAAAACTAAAAATGAAATTAATCTTTACAAAAAGAAAATGAAGATGCAGAAGGAGACAAAGTATTAACTGACCTATTACTAATTGTTTTATAAATTTGGGGATTTTGTTTTCTTTCAAACTCATGTTTCTTTTTTTAAATATTTTATTTATTATATTTTTACA
>NW_008354017.1:690705-692050 GCF_000622305.1 Nannospalax galili | reverse complement strand
TGAACAAGCCTCTTCCAAGGCATATTTTAAAGCTTTTATTTAAATATTTTGTTTATAATTTTATTATATATGTATATTTTGCCTGCATGTGTATAAATTCACCTGTGTCCTGCATGCCCACAGAGATCTGAAGAGGATGTGGAATTTTCCTTGGAATTGGAAATTCAGAAGATAGTGTGGATCCACTGAAACGACCATGTGGCTGCTGGGAATTGTATTGAACAAGCCTCTTCCAAGGCATATTTTAAAGCTTTTATTTAAATATTTTGTTTATAATTTTATTATATATGTATATTTTGCCTGCATGTGTATAAATTCACCTGTGTCCTGCATGCCCACAGAGATCTGAAGAGGATGTGGAATTTTCCTTGGAATTGGAAATTCAGAAGATAGTGTGGATCCACTGAAACGACCATGTGGCTGCTGGGAATTGAATCCTGGTTTTCTGGAAGCAGTCAATACAGTTTCCTTGAGAAAGTGTTTTGGTTTCAGTATGAAAAACCAATTGAGTGTTGTCCAAATTACATTAAATCAAGCATATTTCAGGAACTAACATTATATGTAACTAAGAATTGTCAAAACTGAGAAAATAATTTAGTTCACTACCTGTTTTCAAAATTACTTTCATCACAACAACTATCCTCATTCTATTGATAAAACACCTAAAAAATCATTTTGCTTATCCCTAACATGTTGCTTTCTTGTCCTGAGTTAAATAGCAAATGAAAACTATGCCGGATATGTACTGTTTCTCTTTACAATCACTGTTTGAAACATTACCTCACCTAGTAACACCGGCTCATCTGGAACTTGAGATAGTGACTTCTTACAGGTGTGAACTACCACATCTGGATCCAGAGAAACAATGTATAACACTACATATCAAAATGAATTTTAAATGACGTAGTTGCATTGCTAACCTGCTATCACAGAGAATAGTTAACTGGCCTTTCTGATTTTAAATAAATTTATTTTCTAAAACTGCAGAGTAAACTCATTTGTTATTGAAAACCAGATTTTGAAATCCAATAGATATTTATGATAAATTACCCAGTTAATTGGAAATAATAAGTAGTTCATATTCTAAGTCATGTAACTCTACTATTTCCCCAAATTCATGTGTTGATGCTGGGTCTTTAAATTGAGACTTTATTTGGAAATGGAGACTTAAAATGGGTGTTTCATTTAAAATGGTCTTTTGGGTGACCCTACTCCATTATGTCTTAATAAGTAAATGAAATTAGAACACAGCACACACAGAAGCAAGACTATGTGGTGACACAGTTGGACCACAACTAGTTTTACAAAAAGAAAAGAATTCTCTAAAAAAAAAAACAAAAAAAAA
>NW_008354017.1:687714-690682 GCF_000622305.1 Nannospalax galili | reverse complement strand
CCCCCCCCCCCCCCAAAAAAATCTAGCTTCTAGATTCTGGAGAAGATAAATTTCTGTCTTTTAAATGACTCACTCCCTGTCCCTTACCTTGGGTACGAACATTCTTTTGTACTAATAGCCCATCTTATTTGATACTCCATAAATTGGATTCTTCTGACTCTTCTGGAGTCACACTTGGGAACCATTTATATGATCTAGAAAGCATCCACGGCAAGAAATGAAAAGGGGTATACTAGCTGTATTGTTTGTCATTGTGCATTGTAATAACTATAGATGTGACATGAGTCTTTAGAATTTCTCTGGTGAACCATAACAGATTTGTGAATCTTGCATAAAAAGCATGAAGTAATCTGAAGCCTGATATTTTGAATTACTGCCAAATGTCTATGAGATTTTATTTGAACATAGTAAAAGATTTGCTTCCCCTAGCATACTTCAGTAGCTAGAGAATGGAATACATAGCATTTATTGAGTATCACACTTCCTACCAACAGGGCACTAACAAATTATTTTAGGATACAAAATTTTTTATTTACAAAGAAATTTAACCTTGAATTATTAATTAATATTATAATAAGAATATGTTTAATAGATTGTATAGCCAATCAGCTGTTTCCCTTAAGCATGAAGTTTTTGTTTGTTTTTGGGTTTCGATATAGGATCTCACTATGTTAGCCCTTGTTGGCCTAGAAATTTCTATGTAGACCAGAATGGCCTCAAACTATCAGATATCTGCTGCCTCTGCTTCCCAAGTTCTGGGAATATAAAAGCATGTGCCACCATGTACAGCCCAACATGAATATTTTCAAATATTATTTGGGGCAATTATATGTATTTATGCAGTCAATGTAGTGCTTCAATGCATGTATTCATTATGGTTAAAAAGCTAATTAAAATACACCACATCACATACTATTTATTTATGATGAGGATATGTCTAAGCCATTCAATAATTTTGAAAATTACAAAATATTGCTATTTTACTGTACAATAGATCTCCCAAACATACCCACTCTAATGCAAATGGTATATGCTCTTTACACCATTCCCCCTTCCTCAGCCTTGATATCTATCACCATCTATCAACTACTATGAACTGAAATTTTCTGATTCCATGATAATATTCCAAGATAATGTAATATTTATCTTTCTGTTTCTTATGATGCCTTCTAGATTCATTCACATGCTGTCATAATTGACAGAACTTCAATCTTTTTAAAAGTTGAAAAATGGTATTCCATTGTGTAATTTATCTACTACATTTTTAAAAGTCCCTTTGTCTGTTAGTGGGTAGATTTTTTTTCCACAAATCTTGGCTACTATGTATCTTATTTTAATGTTTGTAGAAACACATTTGTCCATACATCATACTGATTTCAAAAAAGCTACACAAAAGGCCAATATACACGTGAAATGTGTTTATCTCTTAACACAAGTTAAAGCTATAATGAGAGATTGTTTTACAACTTTTAGAATGCTGTTATAGCAAAGATAAAAGATCAAGAGTGAGTTGCTTGGTTGCATGTTCCTGGCATCCATGCTTTCAGTGATTAGTGATAAATGTTCCTTTGACTTAGCTGATCTTCAGTTGGTTAGGAGCTGCTTAAAGCAGTCACAGAGACAGTTGATCCTGATTTATAGATGGGTTATTAGAAGTGATTCTGGCTCAGCTGGGAGGGGTAGGTTGTTGAAACTTATGGCCTCATGAGCAGGGTATACACTATATGGCAGGGCATGTGTGATGGACACAGTTGTCACAGGGCTCTGTACTCATAGGCAAAATCCACATGGTCAAGATGAAACTAAGCTAGAGGCTTGCTCCTTGCTTTCATAGTGCTCAATGTGCTATATAGGTTTCCTTGAGAGAAAAATTATCAACAATCTCACTCAGCTGTGGATTCTACCTCCTATAATATCAATCTCTGCCCACTGGTGTAATACTGGCATGAATATTGGGGAGTAACCAACCACTTTCTGCTTGGATTTGAGGCCTGCTTCACAAGAGGGAAATTATTCCTAATACTGTAAACCTTGACAAAAGTCTATGGCTGGAAGGTCCTAGAGGGGAACTTAACACTCTTGTTTTGCTAAATGGATGTGTTTTAAAAGAGATGACTCTGTGGTTAAGAGCACTGACTGGTCTTGCAGAGGACCCGGGTTCTATTCCCAGCACCCACATGGCGGCTATGAACCATCCTTAACTCCAGTTCCAGGGGAATCCGAAACCCTCTTCTGACCTCCACGGCATTGCATGACACAGGTACACTCACATACATGCAGGCAATACACTTATACACATAAAAAGTAAAAATAATAAATAAAATATTAAAAATGTGTTTTCTAAATATTTATGTTTATGTCTTCAGATTAGAGTTATTCATAACCTTTTTCAAAAAAATTATTTTTGCAGTTGACAGTGGTTAATGCAGAGAGACTCATAACTTAAAGGGTTGAAAATAAGTGACTGCTGAATGCAAAGATGCATCTCTTTCAAAAGTGGCTATAAAATTTTTAGGTTCGCTCTTGAATTAATACAGTTATATAATATTCAACTCAGTATAAACCCTGCAAGACATAAAATTGAATGAGTTTTTAGCCTTTAAAAAAGATCTCCATTTAATTTTAAAATATATTGTTTCTTACAGAAAGGCTCATTGTTTTTGCTAACACTGAGACGTTGGCACATGCATCTCTAATCTGTATGCATCTAATTATTATCAGGGTCTCCTGTAGCCCAGCTGGCCTGTAATTCACTAAGTAGACCAGACTGGCTTTGCATCCACAGAGATCTTCCTGCCTCTACATTCTGAGGGCTGGGATTAAAGACATGTGCCACCATGGTCTGGTCTGCTGAATGTTCTACATTTCATGTTGCATTAGTGTGTACACATGTGTGCAAATACTTTTCATGAATTTATACATACTCATCTATGTTTTTATTTTTGTTGTATTTTAGAAGAAAACACAG
>NW_008354017.1:673480-686254 GCF_000622305.1 Nannospalax galili | reverse complement strand
TCTATCTTGGTTTTCCCACTTAAGGTGCCTGTACTTCCCCCCCTTTCTTCCTTACTAATACCCTTGCTCCCATGATCCTACCTCTGTTGAACTGCTTCTTTCTCCTTATCCCCTAGGTTCCTCATATACCCTTCCCTCCCCACTCCCCTAATCTAACCCAATTTTTATCCATATCTCCCTTCTTAAGGTCCTCAAATATACTTCATTTTTTTAACTTGTTGATTTTTGTGTGTGTATGTCACACAGAACATCCCAAACCATCTTGCTTAGCATGATTGAGGACTGAACCATGCACAGTAAAATGAGGAAGCATGTATGCAGAGGAAGGAGAATTTAAAACAATGATACCAATTCAAAGACACAAACAATCTAGAAGCAGAAATCATAGCCCATCTATTTATTTTGCTAACTCATCTACTTATTTTGACCAGGAACCAGTACAATATGAAAGTATGACAAGAGATGTGGACCATTTTAGCTTGTGTAAATTGAAGGTACACGCACCAAAGTATCAAATAGTCACAGACATTTCCAGGCACACAGTGGTCAAAAAATTGACTACGCGAAACCTTAAGTAAAACATAATGGAATCTACCTGTAATCCCCATGCTCAGGAGGCTGAGGTAGGAGGATTGGTGCCAGATTGAGAGCAGCCTGGCCTACATCTCAAAATTTAAAACAAGCAAAAAAACAAAAAAGAAATAAGCAAAAGGGGAACTGAGCCACACTGTAAGATTTTTTTTCCTAGAAAAATGAGTAAGGAATGAGAACACTAAGTTTGCTTGGAGGTAGCCATTATTTTTCCTTTTGTTCTATAACAATATTAGGTTAAAATACATGACATTTTCAATACGTTGTTCTTTTGACACAGAAACCAATGACTTTGGTGGAGTTTAGTATTAATAGTTTCTCATTTCACTCTGAAAATGTGAGCTAGGTTAAAACCTGTAATTTATATATTGTTCCCTAGGCCCTATAAATCTAGCCAGTCAAGATTTTTGACCCAGTTTACCGTATCAAACATGAGTTTGATCTGTGGCATGGGTTTTAAACCCAAGCTTAAAATATTTGGTCACTCCGATAACATTCAAACAACTATTGCACCAGTGTGGATATCTTGATGGGCCAGTCATTTATGATGTTCATTGCTGGGTAAGACTATTGATGAACTATTGATGAATTTTCTCCCCAAATAGCAATGCATAGACCCTTTCAGTAAGCACTATGAAAGCTAATCAGTAGAGATGAAGTTTGCGAGTGAAGACCAGCTTGATTTCTCCATTTCCTATGACTCAAGTATGTGGAGTCCTCAGCAATAGGAGCTTATCATTGAATTCTGGAGGGAACCAAGAACAATCATAATAGCATGCAAGTTTGGTGGGGGAAGGGGTCTGTGGAACCCCATTTATTAACAACACAAAAAATGTAACCCGTTACAATCTCTGGTCTTTGTATTTAATAGCCTATGGTGCCTGGGGGAGTCATTGTCTCTCATTATACACTAACTCAATTTAAAATTCTTTTATAAGTATACGTATAAATTTAGGAAGATACTATTTAGCAGGATTCCATAGGACATGTTCAAAGATTTTTAGTGTTAGTTATATTTCTTATAATAAGCTGTCCCCTGAGTTCTAATTTACCCACTAATTAGTGTACCTCTTAAGCTGTGTCCCAGCTGGGCCAGAGACAGTAAGTTTTCCTCAGGATATAGCCCCTGAGAAGCTACCCATGCTCTAGTAGATGGTCCCACACCCATGCACATACAGGCAGGACTACATGGATTCAGTGTTTTTTAGAAAAATTAACACAAGAAGGTGAGACAGAAAAGAGAGAGGAAGATAAGAAAGATAAAGGATGAATTGGAAGAAAAGAGAAGAGGAATGAATTTGATCGGAATGTATTATGTGCATTATGAATAGTAAGTAAAATAATTTATTTTAATTCTGTTTTTTCACTCTAAGTGGATAACTATGGGATTATCATTTCCCAAGGAAATCATCATGTCTCATGTCTTTGTAATTTAAATTATATTTTGGTACATTAAGAGAAAGTTTCCTCATTGAAAAACACATTTGGGACCCAAGAGATTGCTCAATGGTTAAGAGCTCTTGCTGCTCTTGCAGAGGACTGGAGTTTGACTCTGACAGCCATGACAGGTGTTTCACAACAACCTGTAACTCCACCTCTGGAGAATATGGCACCCTCTTCTGGTATCTGTAGCCCCCCCCCTCCATGCTTACACATACCTGTACACACTCACATACATATGAATAAACAATAAAATAAATCTTTAAGAAGAAAATAAAGGGCAGAGATCTACATATACTTACCATACAACTGTGCTTAAAGTAGGTATCAAGAATAAGACCTATGTTCTGCCCTCTTATATATGAATTTCTAGGCCAGAAGCAAGAAAATATCTAATACATTTAGAAGGCGTACAGCTACAAATTACTTTTAAATTGTTATCACTTTGGCGACGATAAAATGAAATACTTTGATGAAAAGACAAACTCACTGTGCGCACAAGGGAAACTGATCATATTTCCTGCGTATAACTACATTTGTATGCAGGACATTTCATGCAGCAGAAGCTTAAAGATGCCTCTCTCCCCTTTTAGTACATAAGAGAGCTGCTTCAAACTAAATTCTGCAGTTACTGAGATTTCTCCTAGGACCATAACACAGACAAGAAATAATTAACTTTGTCAGATGGCTAGCAACCGAAACCAATTATGTAGCAAAGCAGACAGGCACTCAGGAAGAGAATGGAAACTTGCCTAATAAAATAAATAAGATCATTTTTACAATCATGATAAATAACTCAGTGCTTCATGGTACTTTTTCCTTATTATTCACTCTGTGACTTAAAATTACCAATAATCTATACTCTACTAACCGAAATTGAATTATCAAGTTCCAATAACTGAATCTTTTAATTTTAGCACTGATTTTTCTGTCATTATTTCTATTTTTACATGTGACTTTCCTTAACTTTTATTTATCATTCAATATGTCAACCGTGGCAAGGAATTGCTTTTAAGGATAATTCCAGCATTTTCTGCTTAATTAGTAATAAATGGTTTCCAAGGATAGTTTTGCTTACTTATTTTGCAAATCATTTTATTGCTGAAGGGCAATAAATAAGGAGAGATTTGTTGTCAATCTCTCTGCAAGGGAGAATAATATCCATGAAAAATAGAAAAAAATATAGACATCTGTGAAGAAGCTATTCTACAGGAATTCATTCTTATGTGCTTAGTTGTTTGGGAGGGAACTTAACTGCATATTTTAAAGCCCTAACCATGTCTACATTGTATTAGCAGTTAAATGGAAATTACCTTTGGGCCTAGCTATTCTTTTCAAATTTGAGAATCACTGCATTTATTCAATTCATTTATTTAATCTTTTAAACTTTAAGTTATCAATTATTCTATGCAAATACACTTAAGACCCTTTAAATGCACAAATTATTCATCATTTCTTCACAACCCCCAAAGAAATACCACCACATACACATGCACACATACTCACACACATACACAATTAAAAAAAAATAAGCCATGCATGTTCCTGTTAAAGGTTACATTGTGATTGTCACAAGTGGGCAATAAAATGTTATCTATTTCCTTAGGCAGAGGACATGATTTCTTTCTGAAGCAAGGATAATATTAGGAATGACCCTTAGGTAACAGATTCACTAGTTCATGTAAATCTCACTGGGAATCAAACTCCACTTCATTCCACAATTATTAACTACAGAATACAACTTGCCACAGCCAAAACTCAACATGTAACTTCAAAAAGTGTAATTTATAGTTTTATTTCAATCCTCTTATGGAATTCCCATATACTTTTTGCATACTTTTAATACCTTCTCCATGTTCAAATTGTTCTTTGCTGTCAAACACCATGCTAGGTGTTCCTAATGTCATCTTTCTTTTTTGATTAAGTAGTCCTTCATTCACTATATACATTTTTTCTGGTTATCCCTTTTATTCTAAGCATGGGCTAAGAAATACAGACAAGAAAAGATACCTTGCCACTGTGTGCCTAGAGTCTATATCATGTAGGTAGATGCCACTAGAAACACATGGAATATAGATGTGCAAATTGTCTGAAGAGAGGGAACAATTGCTTAGAAGTTAGTGTACAATATAGGACACAGACTTTGAGAGGAAACAAATCCAGAGACTAACCCTAACCCTAACCCTAACCTGCTCTCACCCATTAACTGTCCCAGTTCAGCCATTCCCAAACCCCATCTGATCCTACATTTCCTCTTTGTTTAAAGGAATAGCAACTCCCTTCTTGCTACACTGCTCTAAGTATTATAGAAAAATATGCAAAATGCTTGGAACCTAGACTCTAAGGAACAAATGTTAGCTAGTTTATATTATGGATCCTGAGCTGCTGTGTCAGTGAGTAACTTGAATTCTTTTTGTACCTATTAGAAATTCTTTAAATTTTTTTAAGCAGAAGAATGGTAGGGGTAGAATGACACTTTAGAAAGATTAGTCTGGCAACAGTGAACAGGAGGGATGGGAAGGGAAATAAGCTGGAGATCAGAGACAAGAGACTATTGAAATAGTTCAGGCATGAAATTAAAAGGGCCTGAAAATAGAGGATAGAAGGCATCCCAGGTGACTGGATTGATAAAATGGCAGAGAGTCAGCATGAGAGATGAATGGCACTTCTGCAGAACAGGGTTGGGATCCTTCAAGGAGAGGAAACAAGCATTAGTGTGCACCTGACAGTCCGTCGAACTAAATTAGACATTCATTGAAATTTTCAACAATTCTATGAATTATGCACTCTTTTCTAATTCTTTAGAATAAATGCAATAATAGAAATTTTAATTAACTTGCCAAAGAATGAAGAACTAAAAGTATTTAAGTAATATTGAATTCTGGACTTTTCATGCTAGCAATATAAGACTCACTATTATTGCTCTAATCCAACGTACAGAACAATAGTGACTAAGAAGTTGGAAAGTGATGGTTGTAAAGACAGAAGTAAACAGAAGAGAGGGTTTAGGGATACAAAAGAATAGTCTACATCTTCCTCTGTCAATCCACCCTGTACTCACTAGTAGGAAACACAGCCCAGCCAGATGCACTGTGCTTTCCCCACAGTAGCCTCTCCCCTCTCATGTGTACACTCTGGCCCACATGCTCAGCATCTCCCAAGATTTTTAAGGAGTATGGGAAGGGCACTTAATTCAGTATTCAGTTCAGAGTGAACAATTAATGAGATTTCCTTGGGTTTTGTTCATCTAAGAATAAGACGCTTATTTATATAGATGCTGTTTTCACATATTAATTCATGTCAATAGTCTCCCTTTTGCACAGCAAAATAGCTTTTTCATAAATTTTTCTTTTTTCTTCAATTGATAGTAAGTAGTGTTTGAGTTAAAATATGAATACCTTGAAAGACCGAAAGCTAAACACTCAGAAAGGAGCTGAAGCAACTTCAGGTTTCCACTGTGAAACATTCCTTATCTGGATCACGTACTTTGAATCACCTGCTCAATCACTCTGTTCTCTGAAGTTTTAGGGAGAGTAGTTAGCACTGTTTTCTGCAAGGCATATGTGGAAAGTTTGTGTTTATAAATAACAAATAGGAGAATTAGTAGACCATAATGAGAAGATTGAAAAGAAAAGGTTACACATTAAATTGAAAAATACCTAACATTTAAGTTAACAACAGTAAGACTACTTCTCCAAAGAAAATTAATCACAGGCACCATCTTATTTCTTTTCCTTGGCATTTCTTTAATTCTCTGCAACAGCTATAAAAGGAACTTCAGTAGAGAACCTGGATATTTCATCAAGTTGCAGAGGGAAAAGAATAGTGTTGTCCTTATTTTCACATAGCCCTCACCATCAGGTATCTTAACAAAGCTCTGGCAATACTTATGGTTAGGGATTTTCGCTTCTTTTTATATTTTTTTTAATTTCTAAATTTAGCATATAGGATACTAGATATCACTAATAGCATTTCCGAACAGTGAGTGCTTTAGTAGCTTCTTTTTCATCTCCCCCACCCCTTGCTACCCTTGCAATCTCATTTTACTCCCCAAGTGTTTTCTTCCTTCATATCCCATGTGTCCTTTTGAGAGGGAGTCTGAGTGAATAGATACTAAGTTTTTGAACATAACAATTTGATTGTGGAGTTTTTAGAAACCAGATCCTTAGTTGTTCCTTTTGCTTTTAGGTAGGACCTTATCCATGTGACTCTATATCCTAGAAATATTGAATCCTAGAAAAATGTATTTCATCATCATCTTATTTTAAAAGGATCTCTTAAAGAGAGAAGAAAGGAATCAGTGCAGCCAATGTAAATGTCTTCTAGAATTTAGCCCACTTTTTAAATTTTCTGTTGGCCACCATTTAATATAGTAAAATGACTTTCACATACAAGTGACATTTACTATGTTATAGATCATTGCAATGTACTGAAAAGCTCAGAGCCAGGAAAATGGCACTGTCCATACATCTAATAATCAGAAGGAAACAGGCAGTTTTTCTCTTCCTTCCTTCCTTCCTTCCTTCCTTCCTTCCTTCCTTCCTTTCTCTCTCTCTCTCTCTCTCTTTCTTTCTTTCTCTTTCTTTCTTTCCTTCCTTCCTTTCTTCCTTTCTTTCTTTCCATTTCATTTTGTTCCATTTCATTTTGTTGAAGCAGGGTCTCCCTGTAGCCCCAGCTGCCTTGGAACTTGCTATATAGACCAGGGTGGACTCAATCTCACAGAACTCTGACTGCTTTTGCCTCTTGATTGCTGGGATTTAAGGCATGTTCTACCATGCCCTGTACCAAAAGATATTTCTTGAACAATTTTAAAATTGTTTCTTATTTCTTTCTGCTTCTCCTACAACAGAAAGTTTGAGTTTTGTTTTGCAAGTACTATGTCACACATTTTACTCTGAAGCATTTTTTCCTTGTTCCTTGAATTCTTAAGACATAAGTCAGGCTTTTTATTGCTTAGATGTTCTTCCTAAAATACTTTTGTTCTCTCCAAAGCAAAAGTTTAAAAAGATGATTTTTGAAATAAAATAACACTTGTTTCTTCATAAGCTATCCCAAGTCCCATTGGAAGTGGATAAGGACAGATAAGGTGGATAATGATAAGGATGAATTAGCAGAGGGACTGGTAGTAGTGTGTTAGCTTTCCATCACTATTATGAACTACCTAGCACAATGAACTGATGGAGAAAAACGCTTATTTTGGCTTACAGTTCTTGAAGTTTTGGTCATGAGTAATTTTTCCATTATTCTGCACCTGTGACAAGACAGGACATTATGATAAGAGGAGCATATGTCAGAGCTAATTTGGTTATGTTAAAAGTCAAGGACCAAAGTGAAGACCAGGGTCATACAATCCCCTTCAAAGGCACAACCCCATGACCTAAAGACTTCCCAGTGGGCTCCCCCTCTTAAAGGATTCACATGTTTGCAATAACATCCTTCCATGGACCAAGTATCTAAGACTCGAGTCTTTGGGGGAACATTTACAATTCAGATTTTGTAGTAGTCAATACTGTAATGTTATAAAGCAGCCAGGGAGTTTTTTAACATAGCCAAATATTTTCCCATGGAGGAACAAAATTAAGATAATATAGGTTTCCAAAGGCACAAAAGAAATTTCCTCCAATTCTCATAACCTAGAGGTAAGCTGAAGGATATGACAGAGGTACGAAAATAAACCATAAAAGTCTCCCATAGAATCTTATGTAGCTTGAAATTTTCTTATTTTTTCCCATTCATAAGGATGGTAAAATGTGGGGCCTTTGCCATCTTAAATGATTACTGTGAGCTCTGGTCCTGTCTTATACAGTGTATGCATACTTATCACCACTTATCACTTATGCTATAACTTAATATAACAAAAATAATATTTCAAATAATATATGTTTAATGATATACCTTACCATAATTAGATAATTTCCTTCTAAGTTATCATGATGTCACTAACCATTCTTTGGGAGATCATATGTCACTACTAAGACATGTTTGATACATGCTGTAGAGGGAGGTAAGAACAAAAGAATACAGTAGTTTGTAAGTTTTGCTTTAGTAGTCATATGAAGTATTACTTGTAGACATGTATCTAAATAATGCTGAACATTATCTCACAGAGGGTAGAAAAATGAATATTATTTACTTTTGTGTTTTCTTATGTAATTTTACATGCCATTCTGCTTCTGTATTTATGTAATTCAAAATATTTTAATAAGTATCACTTCTGAATCACCTGTCAAGATGTAGTGAACACAAAGGAAGAAGCAATCAATTCTGCCTGCAAAGTCACATTTGAAGGGACATGCTGAGATAGCTCTTTAAAAGTAGAAAGGCCTGAGAGAATGGAGAACAAAGGGAAGTATGCCAAGGCCTTGAAGTATGAACATCCAGGGAGAATTCTGCTGTGCATCATGTGGTAGAGTGATCAGCAAAATCAGGGGGCCCTCTGGTCTGAGGGAGAAATCTGGACAGCCAAATGTCAGAATAGACACATGAATTCACAAGCCAAAAGAAAGGGAAGGGTGAGGCTAAGGAAATGGCTGCTGGTAAAGTGCTTGATGAGCAAATGCAGGGACTTGAGTTTGGTGGCCAGAGCCTATGTAAAATGTGAGGCACAGCGGCTTGTGCTTATCATCCTAAAAATGGGGAGGTAGAAAGAAGAGAAATCTTCGGGATTCATTCTCCAGCCAGTCCAGCCAAATTGGTGAGCTCCAGATCAAGCTCCACCTTATCTCATAACTCAGGGTGAAATTTCTCTGAGGAGTGACACCTACAGTTGAACTTTGGCCTCCAGAGGCATGCACACATACACATGCATGCGTACCTGCACACACACTCTTGTACCCTCATACATATGAACAAACACATAGACACCCAAATGTGTACACAAATAATGCAATGGTAATGCTTATAATGCTTATAATGTGTAGGATGATCACACGTTGAAATGGTGTAAGAGCCAAAACCAGTCAAACAGCCAGACTCCCTACATTCCACTTTGCTGCCTGGACAGGCATACCATAGAGGATTAGCTCTTGGACATTTCAGTTTTGAAGAATCCCAACAAAGGCCTTCGAGTGTATAATGGACCCTGGAATACTGAGTCATAGTAAGGAAAAAGGTCTTTAAGTTATATTTCACATCTGCGTCTCAGAAGATAATGGCAGAGGCTCCTGAATATCTCAGCCCAACGCCTTAGATTAAGATCTTGGCATGAAAACATCAGGGCTAGAAATGCAAAAGTGCAATGAGAAAGGTAAGCCAGGGAGATCTGAGTCCAGAGCTGTACCCTTCAGAGACCTCCATACCCTGCAAATGCAGCATGTCTGGTGTGGGGAGAACAGCTTTTGCCATTATAACTGTCAGACCCCATCACCAAATGCTTACAAAGAACTCAGCTCTTGAGGTCGATTCAAGCCCTGCTTAGTGAGAAGGTTATTCTTTCCATATGGGACCTCTGAGATTCTGAGGCATCTGTGACTCAAAAACATTTGGTTTGGAATTATTGTATGCATTGTGGAGTGTTAAGACAACTATTTCAGTATTCAGCTGTATGCTAAACTCATTCTAAAAACATAGATTTTAGTATGATTAGGTGATTTGTTTGTAAAGAAACTAAGAGAAAATGAATGACTGGATGAGAATTAAAATTGTATTCTTTCTTCTGTTTCCCCAAACTCATTTAAATTCATTTTAAAAGTTATGCTTGTATTCATTAATATGTCATTACTTTACTCATTAAAGAAAACATAAATGAAGTTGAGTTTATACTATTTAATTATGAATCCCATTATCCATTTGAAAATTATGTCTCAGGGCTTAAAAGATGGCTAAGGGGTTAAGAGAACTGGCTGTTCTTGCAAAGGACCCACATGGTGGCTAGCAACCATCAGTAATTCCAGTTCCAGGGGATCTGATGCCCTCTTCTGACCTTTTTGGGCACTGCATGATACAGGTGCACCTACATACATGCAGACAATACACTCATAAACATAAAATAAAAATCCAAGCATTTTTCAGAAAGAAAGTTAGGTCTCATGGATTAATTCTATGAAAATGATATGAAAAAAGGTATACAAAGGTTTTCTTAAGTTTGCACTTCCCAAGGCATTTCTCAAGAGCAAGCTCAGTAATTTGAAAGCTATCTGTTTCATAGACTAAAATAATACAGTCAAAGCAAGGGGTGGAGAAAAGAATCAGTATTCTCCCTGTGGAAAAGATGAACATGAAAGTGTAATGGAATTCCACTGGAAATCTGGAGAAGTTTTGCTTCTGAAAGTGCATCTAACTGGAAAATGCCTAATGCACACATGTCTGTAACTATGTACACCAATCAATGCATCTTTTCTGGATTGTCCTTAGCTTCAAGAGTAACTCCCATGCTCTTTGACCTAATAGGTTTATTTTATTAATGTTTTAAAAAAATTAGGTTTTAAATGCTCAGATAAAGAAAACTTTAATGGTGTGGATCAAATAATTTTGAAAACCATGTGAAAAATTTGCTCTCTTTATATTTTAATTGGTACTGTTTTCCTATTAACAATAATAAATATCTTTTAGCATGAAGTGGGTCTAAAAATGAAAGCATCTTAAGGAAATAATTATAGGTTGTTAAAACAATGAATTTCAAAGTATTGTAGGATGATCACAGATTTCTTACAGGAGTCAATATTTTATATCATCACGATCTTGTATCATCTTAAGTTTCCATGTGTAGTGAAACATTCATCAGTTCTGAAGCTGACGAAGTCCAATTTGATTTTAATAGAATGCTTTCCTAGATATTCAGAGAAAGAGTATTGTAAATGAGTGGTTAAACCAATAATAAAATTCTTTGTGAAACAACTGCACAGATAAAATAGATGTTTTGCTTTTTAAATAATCAGTTGACTGAGATATATAATCCCTTTCAATGGATATAGTCCCAGAACTCTGGACTACAGAGGTTCATGGATCTCTGTGAGATTGAGGCCCACCTGGTAATACATACCAAGTTCCTGATCTCAGACCCTGTCTAAGAAAACCAAAACTCCCTACAAAAAACAAAATTAATAAGTGTAAGAAAGAAATTAAATAAAAGAAATTAATGGTTAATAAAGTGACAGAGATTTTCTGTAGAAGTTGGCCAGGAAAGATATCTAAGGAGAATACAAATTCCAAGGATACTTAAGAATAGACTTAAAAATTGACATAATGGGGCTAGAGATATATCTCTGTGATTAAGAACACTTGCTGTTCTTCCAGAGGACCCAGGTTCGAGTCCCAGCTCCCACACAGTGGTTAAGCCAGGTCTCTGACACCCTCTTCTGGTATCTGTAGGCACTGCATACATGTGGTGCACTTACATATATGCAGGCAAAACACTCATACAAATAAAATAAAAATAATAAACAAAATATTTTTAAATGAAATAATAAAATAAAACTTTGTGATCTCAATGTTAGGAGAGGAGGCTGAGAGTGATGCTTAGATCTTAAGTTGCTTAAGTTACTGAGTAACAGGTTCTAAAATAAAATAGGAAATTTACTATGCAGTGTGAATTCAGAGGAAGGTATTAAGCTGGGTGGTAGGCACACAAAGGTAAAGAAACAGTGTGCTTCCAATCTGTAGAACAAATGAGAATGCAAGTGAAAGTCTATATGCCAGACCCAGATTTCCAGATATTTCAAAGTTCCAACTCAGGTTAACCAATTCCTTTCAAGGGTCCTCTTAAAAATATGTCTCATTCTGAGAGAATGCTCTGTTTCTTTTTATCATATTTTTTCATTCCTAGGTCATACTATTTTATTCTTTGGTAATTATGTTGATGCTGAATTTTACTTATCAAATAATTGAAATTATTAAAAATAAAAATAATGCTTATAAATTTTTACATGTTTCCATAAAAAGTAAAGTAAATCTAGGGCTGTATTACCACAAAAGTTAGTTTCCTAAAATAGTCATAGATTTTTTAAATTAAATTAATATAAATTAGAGTAAATGGATCAAATACCAAATATAATTTTGAAAATATTAGGAATTTTAATGATGTGCTATTAATTTTTGACACTAAAATTTTACATTTATAACACATTAACAAGCAAGCTAATTTAGCTGAAAATAAACTTTGGCATCTTATTTCATTCAAGTAGTTTAGATCGATACATTGATGATTCTCCAGTCCCCATATCCAATTGTTGACAGTAATTAGGCTACCTACCCAGAACCATCCATAGGAGAGAAAAAGACAATATTTGGTAATGCTGGTAAATACTACTCTCAGACGTTGTGTGGTGAGATTTTTTTCATTTTATAACAGTTTATTAGAAGAGTTATTTTATTTTATAGTTCATTAGCTTAACACCATAGACCAACAGAAAGCATAGAAAGGGCTCTGAAGAAAGTTCAGAACCACATGCCAGAATGACGTTCCTTATACATTTTAGAGGAAAGGGGAGGTTCTACATCATGTGATTGACAGGTAATCTACACCACATGCTTGCGAGTCGGGCTGTGCCTGATTCTTCGTCGGCAGGAGGAAGGGAGAGAGTTTTTCACGCTGGTGTTTGTGCAGAGAATCAGCTATGAAGGTGGGGAGAACAAGAATCTAGAAAACTAGTTAATGGAAGGGCTTTTAAAAATGGTATGTCCTTGGCTAACAATAATCATGTACAATAATCATGTTTATTCACGGAGTCCTTTAGTCACCACTTTAAAATACTGTGAAGAATGTCATTGTGAGAAAAGATTTCTTACCAAATTCTGAACGGATAT
>NW_008354017.1:666772-673275 GCF_000622305.1 Nannospalax galili | reverse complement strand
ATTAATCCAGGCAGAAAATGTATATGATTTCTTCATGTGAGGTAACTGGTGTTACATAATTATAATCTGATTCTGATTTAAAAATTTTTCAGATTTTAACACATGTGCATTTACCTAGATATTTTGCTACACAGAGAAAGAGCAATTCATACATTTGGTTGAAAATTTCATACACGACTACTGTATTTCCATCATTCTCACAACTCTCTTTCCTCCCTCCAACTCTTCCTACATCTCCCCACGTCACACCCCACTCTCAATTTCATGGTCTTTTCTTTATTACTTTTATGCATATTTTTATTGAGTTTTTGTGCCTTTCATACAAAACATCTTAATCATTTTTATACCCCTCCCCCATCTGCTCTCCCCTTTAGCACCTCAACCAGATTTCATGTCATATAGGTTAAGCCATATCTAGTCAAGTTCGTGTACCCAGACATCCCTCAGTGCAAGTTCATCCACTGGGGTCTAATCACCTTATCCAGAGTCCCTTAAAGAAGATCAACTATCCTTCACCCAACAGTCATCAACTACCAATTCTTTGGCTGAAGTGGAGGCCTGCTGTCCAGTTTTCCCCAGTTCTATGCAGGTTTTTTGTTTGATTGAGTTTGCATGAGTCCTGTGCATGCTGACAACATTGCTATAAGTTCTTATGAGCAAGGTCCCTGGAGGCTTTAAGCCTCTGTTTGCTTAAGGTTACGTACCTCCTACTTTGGCTTTTTCAATCTTTCTTACTCATCTTTTGTAACGGTCCCTGAGCCCTGGGTGGGTGAAGTTCAGCATAGGAGTCCTGTCCAGGGATGCACACTCTGCAGATTCTTATTCTCTATACTTTGGCCATTTGTGGCCTTTTGTGTTCATTGCCTTCTGTTGCATGAGGAAGCCTAGCTAATGAGAGTTGAAAGGTGCATTGGTATTCTCTCTTCCTCTTGTTCCACTATGTTCCACGAACACTAGGTGTAGAGCATTGTTGATGTTTCAGTTAAGGTTGGGCACCTTACTTATACTTACTTTCTATGTGTGTCCAGTTGTGGAATTCTGTAATAGTCTCAGTTGCAAAAGAAGCTTTTTTGGTAAGTCATGACTGGCATACTTTTCGGTAACTATAAGGACCCATATTTAGCATATAGTAAGAAATTACATTTGTCTAGGGATATGACAGACTTAGGATTTTCTCTAAGATCTATGACCTCTCCATCTAAGTGTATTTGGCTATATTTACAGTCCCACACATGAGTTCTCTCCCACTGAGTGGGCTTTAAGTCTAATTAGTTAGCTGTTGATTACCCCCCAAATAAAACTGCCACTACTGCACTAAAATAGTTTCCTGTTCATTGATGTGGTTATTAGGCTTTAAAGCTGAATTTGGACCACTGATCAATTCTTTCCCTTAGCAGCTTACATAATGTCCTCCAGAACTATGAGAGCTAGTCTTCAGAGAAGAGGCTTCCAAGTCAGTTCCAGTGCCGTTGCTCCAAGTCCTATGTCTGAAGTATGCCGTGTCTTCAGTAATTGGATCTTATTCAAGTTCAGGAAGGCAGTCAAGGACTGTGGCAATAACATGTGTAAATTTGGGAATCTCTTAGACTGCCTGACCCACAAACCAAAAAGAGATTCCTCCTGTCTGGCACTGTTTCTCCTTAAATAGCCTTCAGCTATATACATGTAGAGATATTATATGTGTAATTTTTCAGTAGGTTTTTGAACTAGTAATTTTCCCTCTGGTTTTGATAACAAGCTAAGCATTATACAACTCTCTTCTCCCCTCCCAAGTTAAAGTACTCCATTTTCCCCTTTACCCCTTCGATAACACCTATCTCCTTCTGCTCCTCTCTCTCTTATGCTCCTTCTTTCCCTTTACCTCCATGGTTTCTTTCCATTTTTTCTGGCTTCTCCAGTTACACAGGATGATTCTATTGTCCATTTTTCTTATTGTTTCTACAACTCAACCACTCTATCTCTTAAGGAATATATGTCTTCCATTACAGCAGAATATACTTCAAAACATTTGGGGGGACCTAAATATTATGCATGCATATTCTTTAAGACTGTACTTCAACAGCATTAAATATCTGGCCTTTAGGGCTAGAGTATTTTTGCCTTTGGTATAATGTGTTAGAGAAAGATTTTGGTTAATGGCAAATTTAGGAGACAGTTTCATATACATATAAAATCAATTGAGAATGAGGGTGAAAATTAAAGTACTAAGTGAAGAGTTACAGATAACAGCAGTGTCTTCTCGGTCTTCTCTGCCCTTTGGGTACAGTCAAATTCAGAAAGAGAACATTGAAATCACAAGAGGAATCAAAGAATTAATAGGACTAACAGTGAGTATGTTAATAAGAGTTGTAGACATCTTAACAGGGGGCTGGTGTGATGGCTGTGTTGGTGATGTGTAAGCATGTACACAGATGTACAGGCAAGAATGACGACCTAAGTTTGATCCTGAGAACACATTGAAAAAAAAATCCCTGAACACACTGGTACACTCTTGTATTCCTTCTAGGGAGCCAGGGTTACGTAAGTCCATGGGCATCACTTGCTAGATTCTCTAAGTTACTAGATTATGTGGCAAGTTCCAAGTAAGCAAAAGACTGTTTCAAAATCACAGATAAATAGTACCTGAGGAAAGATAGCGAAGTTGTTCTTTGACCTCTGCATGCACACAAACATGCACACACTCCCATCGTATGCAAAAACCTCATCAATAGACATTTGTAAAATCTTTAAAGAGCTTGATAAGGGTGAGACTTTTAGGAAGGGTAAGATTAGAATGCTGATGTTATTTAGAACTTATGAATCTAGCTTTTGAAACTAGGATGGAAATCAAGTCAAATTTTAAACTTCAGATCTATGGAAACTTATACAAGAGTCTTGTGGAGAGGAGTAAGTGATTAGCAAAGATTTGTTCTGAATATGGCAAGATGTATAAAAAAATAGAATAACATTTTCCTTTGTTTTGTAAATATTTATTATTCTATTTATTATTTTTATTTTATGTGGATGAGTGTATTGCCTGCTTGTATGTGAGTGCACCCGTGTCGTGCAATGCACAGAGGTCAGAAGAGGGCTTCGGATTCCCCTGGAACTGGAGTTAAGGACAGTTCATAGCCGCCGTGTGGGTGCTGGAAATCGAACCTGGGCCTCTGCAAGAGCAGTCAGTGCTCTTAACTGCTAGGCCACTTCTCCAGCCCCTTTCCTTCATTTTTATCTTAACAATAATCTAATACTATAAAGGCATTACCAGGTCTTGGTTGCATGAAGAGGACATATTCATGATTGAGAAATCCACCGTGGGAGCAGGACTTGCTGCCTAAGTGTAAACAACAACACATTACCAACTACCAGGCTTTTGTATTCTGTATTTCGTTCTTATTTTAAGTTTAAAAAATGTTTTTTTTCATTCTTTGAGAAAGTCATATCATGCATTTTGCTATTATTCAGACCACTCCTCCATCTCCAGTCCCTCCTTGCTACTCCTGACTTCATTCTCTCTGTCATCTCTCTTTCCTATTTGAATTTTTGAGGATTTCCTATATGTTTTGTTCATACTCATACCCCTTTCCCCTACCTGCACTTTCCCATACTCATCCCCACCTAACTTAATATACTCCTGTAGCTCAGAAATTCCTCATTCCTACAAAAAGCGTAGGTGATGGACACAAGCCTGGGTGGCTCTGGGCACCCTGAGAAAAGGGGTGGAGCCTCCACCATATTGGAACTAAGGGAACAAAGCGAGAGGTGGCAGGGAGCAGCTAATGGCGGGGTGTCTCACACGACTTGTGGGCTTTGCAGGGCGAGATGAGGCATTTAGAACATGGTGTGGTGTGCGAAAGCTAATAGAGCCTACAGTTGGGGCTTGAATAGTTAATGGGTTATGAAAAACTGTTTCTCTGTAAGTCACTCACTCCCAAAGGTCATGTAAACTATGCAAAATTCAAATAGTATGTCTTATTTCAGTTTGTTAACCAGCATCAGGACCAGGAGACCTGGTGACTCAGGACCAGCCTCCCAGAGAGCGGGAAAGGGAAGATTTAGTGAAACAAATCCATATAATGGAAGATGATGATGATGATAGATAGATAGATAGATAGATAGATAGATAGATAGATAGATAGATAGATGATAGATAGATGATAGACAGAGATAGATAGATGATAGATAGATAGATAGATAGATAGAAATAGGTAGATAGATGACAGATAGATAGATGATAGATAGATAGATGATAGATAGATATGTAAAATTTCTGTCTCCAAATGCCCTTCAGTGTGAGTCCATTCATTGGTGCCTGGTTCACCTACCCAGCTTCTGTCTCTCCCAGAAGCTATCAATTGCCAATAGCTCGTTCCTCAGCTATGGTTGGGGTTCCTTACCCACTTCTCCACCTGGAAATTGGGATTTTTGTCTGATTTTCTCTTCTTAATGAAAGCACATAGCCAGATAATGCTACCAATGAATCTACATCTTATTCACATTCAAATATATGCACTACACTGTTTCTTAATTTAGCATTCTGAACTTATGCAAATTTTATCTTTTTCTTTTTGCAAATTGGACTTTTTCCCTCAAATAATTCTATGAGATATTGTCTTTTCTGTGGTTTAATTTTCTACATTATAAATAATAAAATAATAAAAAGTAAATACATTTTTGAGATAGTTTTTAGAGGATGAAATTTGTGAACCAACTTAAGTAAAATTTTCATAATCAAAAATTCATCCTTAAAAACAGATTCTAATTTTGGGTAGATGTAATTCGTCATCAAAACAGTTGATCATTTGTACATGCACAAAATGAGACACCAGGCATGGTGGTGCTAACCTTTATTCCCAGCCCTCAGGAGGCAAAGACAGGAAGATCCCTGTGAGACCGAGGCCAGCCTGATCCACAGGGTGGGACTAGGGAGACCCAGTCAAAAACAAGCAAGCAAACAAATGGAAAACCAAGTTGGCCAGAACCTCTGGAGTCTTGATAGATTTTTAAGTTATTTTTTCTTATGTTCAGATCAAATGAGACTTTAAAAAAGAGAAAAATAGCCGAGCATGATGGTGCACACCTTTAATCCCAGCACTTGGGAGGCAGAGGCAGGCAGATCTCTGTGAGTTCAAGGCCAGCCTGGACTCCATCAAGGAATCCAGGCCAGCAGCCACTACAGGGAAACCTTGTTGCAAAAAGAGCAAAAAAAAAAAAAAAAAGAGGAAAATAATATTCTAATTACAGCCAGTTCTTAATGTTCACCTTGTCTAATGCCCAGTGTCAATAATATGTGTGTAAAGTAGATAATACCCTGATTGAAATGAGGTAGTCCTTCAATAAATGATCCTTTTTTTTTCAGTGGCTTCATCTATTTCTTAGTAATACTTTCCTTCATTTTCAATAGTTTTAATAGTGACAAAATATAACCACCATATTTAGGATACATTAGTTAAGAAGAATGCATGCTCAATACAAAATAAAAAAATCATGAGTATAAAGGTGATCCTAGAGAGCTGAAGGGACATTTGTAATATCATTGTGCAGACCTCAGTCATAACATTCTCAGCATTTGACGACTGCCTTTTAGTAAAGTAGTCATTCAACAAGTATTTATTCAACAAAATTTGTAATATATTCTCAGACCTTTACAGTTTGCACCACACAATTTTATAATGAATCTTTCAAAGGTGAAAGATTTTCCCAAACTTCTTGTCTCCGAAGTGGACAGATCAAACATATTTGGCAAAACAGCTAAAGAAAGATCAAACATGTAAAACTCTTAATTTTGTACATAAAAGTAAAGAAGGAAAAGTAGAACTTCAGTATTACCTATATCCATGAGGAATGTGCTTTTACCAGTGAAAATTTAACATTTTAAACATGTGATCTCTGAAAAACTGAACTTGTAACAGCAAAGGAATCACATGCCTCTTTGTTATAAGACAAAAAGAAATTATAGGAAAAATACTCTAATTAAATTTTGATGATAATTTGGTGTGTCTTATTTTTTTAGGACAATCCATGAATGTTATGTTTCAAAGTTGTTTAATTCCAAGTTCTACAACATGAAATTATTTTCATTGAAACAAATCTTTGGATATGTTTCTACATGAAAATTTAATGTTAGAAAACTGAGAATTTACATTCTAAAATACATTAAGCAAATGATTGTGTGATGGAGATATGGAACTCTGGATAAAATAAATTCTGGAATAACCTGAACCCCTAAGTACGAACTGTGACTTCAATAACTGAAACTTCATAACCTCGACAGAGGTAACTGGATAGGCCTAGAGACAGCAGCCATTGACAGGTGCCGGAGAGTAATCTATATTAGCAATTGCTACATTGTACATAAACACAAATTCAGTAAAATCAGCACATCAAAATGCCTTCCCCTTAAGTTGATTACAGCATATTTCTCAATAGCCAAGCTATGAAGTCAAATTCAACATCTTGGTGGTTATTTTCATGTGCTAATTTGATTATACAGACACACACACACACACACACACACACACACA
>NW_008354017.1:665438-666648 GCF_000622305.1 Nannospalax galili | reverse complement strand
ACATATACAACATAGCTAGCTTATTAAGCAATGTTTCAAATGTGTCAGGGTTCTTTGGAAAAGTTTGGAGTGAGTCAGTGGATTGAGGAAGATATGACTTTAATGTGAATGGGTGGCTTACAATTGGTTGTGATATACACAAAATAACCAAAAGAGAAAAAGTCTGCTTTCTCCACTAAAGGTAGTGTAAGAAACTAATTCCCTGATAAGCAGATTGTGCCTCTGAAAAGTAACAAAAATAACACACTTCTGCTTTCTCCTGGTCTGAGACAAAAGGCCTGGGGCTCCCCACACTAGCTAGCAGGGCCCACTTCCCAGCTGTTAGGTCAAGAGAAGTTCAGAGAAGTTCAAAACCAATCCGGATATAGCTCAGCTTGGAGCAACACCCTATTAACTCTCTCAGCAGGATGACCAATCCAAACTTAAGAGTGGAAGACCTGACCCATCAAAAGCAGTTAAAAGGTTCAACCCCCCTTTGAGGCTTTGTACGTTCAGTTTCTGAATCCACTCTCCATTTGTGAAGAAGTTTTCTCTGTGTGTATTTGTACGTGTGTTTATTTTTAATAAAGTTTATACCTATTGCTTTCTATTGTGTCTGAGATTTTTTTCATGCATTTTAATTCTTGGCAGAGAAAACTAACCTGATCAAGATCCTTGGAAAATAGCACTAGGACACCCCATTTTCTGCCTTTACTGTCAGCGCCAGACATTCTCAGACTTGTACTAGGAACTTCACAGCTCCAAATTCTTAGAATGATAAATACAAGCAGCTTCCCTGATGTGGTGGCTTGAAATCTTGGATTGGGTATGCCACTGACTTCCTGGTTCCACACCTTACTGCTTAGCTGCATCAACCTTCTCAGGACCAATCTTTCTATGAAGTAATAGCCCTAAAATTCTCTCATTATTATCTACCATTCTCCTCTCCCCTTCCCTCCTCCCCCCTGGCCCCCCTCACGCCCACCTCTCTTCTAGCCAATTTGTTCTATCTCCGGAAACCCTTGACAAAAACTGTCCAATGAATTCATGAACAGAAGAATGGGGTGTATAAACACAATGCAATATTATCCAGCCTTAAATAGAAGAAAATTGGTGGTTTAAACTGCAAAACTTCTCTTAATGTTTTCTAGCAAATTCATAAGATGGTACACTGTTAAAGACAAATATATGATAATGCATGAGTTAATTTGCTTAGTCACTTAACAATATA
>NW_008354017.1:661963-665398 GCF_000622305.1 Nannospalax galili | reverse complement strand
TATATTTGAATTAAATAAGTATATTAAGTAGTATTTAATTATATATTTATATTTATTTTGTGTTTATGAATGATTTGTTCACATATATGACAGTGCACCAATCAATTCAATGCCTGTAGAAGCCAGAAGAAAGTGCTGGATTCCTGGAACTAGAGTTATGGACAGTAGTTAACCACCGAGTGGGTGCTGGGAACTGAATCCAAGTCTTTGCAGGAGTAACCAGTTTACTTAACTACTAGGCCATCTCTTCAACTCCCTAACTATGAGGAGGAAAGAGAGAGGAGCATGGTTAGAAATTTCAAGGCCTGCCCCTACTTCTTCCAGCAAGGTCCTAGAAGTTCTACAACTTCCCTAAACAGCATTACTGGCTAGGGACCAAGTATTCATAAACATTAGCCCATTGGCAGAGATTGGGGGGGGAGTGCAATAGAGTCTACTTTGTTTTCCAATAAATTTGCTTCTTTATAAAACAAAAGTTAACAGATAAGTAGAATCTGAATTAACTCAGTGAAATAGTAGAAAATTAAGTGAAAGACACTAAGAATCATGCAAAAAAAATGAGCCATGTAGATTCATGAAAATCTTTAAAAACTGAAGTTCAGAGGAAACTCCTAAAGATCACAGCTGGGAATGAATAATGTAGTTTCATAGTGAATTGCTAAGTCCATAGAGAAATAAATAGGCAACACAAAATTATGAGACAACCCTAGACCATAAGAAATGAATGAAATATCTTCATACAACTTTTTTATTATCTAATAGTACTAATGTGGGCATGCACTATTAATTCAACCTAAAATTATAATTTAATTCCATTGAGATATTAGAAGAAAGGGAGTTTGCTTTTGTCTGGGCTCAATGAAAGAGTCTACGCTTGAACATTTACTTCCAGTTAGAAAAGTAAAAAATAATCTGGAGGAGCTAAAGAGATGCCTCAGCGAGTAAAGTGCTTGCTGCTAAAGGACATGAGTTGAGCTCCACAGCACCTGACACTGGAAGAGTAGAGAGTGGACAGTCTAAATGAGTTCCAGTTTCAGCTAGAAAACCCATCTCATTATCACCGCCCCCCCCCAACACATAACGCAAGAGAAACATCAAGAAAGAATAAGCAGAAAGATGTAGGAGCCAGAGGTTAGGGAGGAGTGCTGTGACATGCTACCTTCTGCACATGATATGACTATTATAATCATGAACTCACAGCACCTGGAGTTACCTGCAGAAGACCTTCATAAGATCAACCTATTCAAATGCCAGCATAGATGATGTAGATGATCTCCAGGCTCTACCCCTTACTGAAGAGTTCTTGATAGTTGATATATATGGAGGAGGAAAAATCATTCTTTTTTGAGAATGTGGCCATGGGTAGAATTCCTATGCTCCAAGGGATGGTCAACACCATGTGCTATGGGCATCACCAAAGGATCTTAGTAGGTAATCAAGAAAAAAAAAAAAAAAGAGGAGCTAGAGAGATGGCTCAGCAGTAAGTGCTCTGGCTGCTCTTGAAAAAAACCTGGGATCAAATTCCAGCACCCACATGGTAGATAATTACCATCCATAACTCCAGTTGCAGGGGATCCGACAATCTCTTCTATCTGTCCTCCGTGGCCACTGCACAATATGGTGTACTTGTATACATGCAGACATAATACTCATACACATAAAATTTTAAAAATTAATTTAAAAAACATGAAATTGAGAGAGGGACATGTTTAGGGGAATATTGTGGAGAAATTTTATTTATTTGTATACATGTGTATGACATTTTCAAAAAAAAATGAAGAAAATAATAAGTAATTGAGGAAGACATTTGAAGTTGACTTCTGGTCTCCACAACCACACATACACAGGTGCCGTTTCACCTATTTACCACTGTGAACATAGACACATACACCACACACACGTGCAAATACACACAAAAGTTAATAAGATAACCTAAAAATGTAAAATCAATAAACAGCAGTCAAAATGACTTCTTTTAAAATACAAGGGAAAACTTCTTTAGGAACGTGACTGTACAAAAAAATAACAGTCTCCTAGAAGTTATTTGGAAAGGAAGAACATTCCAATTCCACACTCAACAGAAAAGGAGACAGTGTAACCCCAGGTTTTATACTCAAGATAAGGGCTACCAACAGAGCTAAAATTAGGCAGAAGCTGCGCAGGAGGAAATAGAGCTGAGCAGCCACAGAGAGAAATCATAGGATCAAGGGGAGCGTGCATCAGCATGCCTCAGAAAGTACTAGCACAAAAAAAGCACGCTGAAAATGAGGCACTGACTGTGAGGCACAGATCCCTGCCCTGTGTTTCCTAAGGTCAGGACGAAAACCAGGTTGGTGTGAGCTGAGCTCATGAAAGATGCTTCCCAGCATGCAACATGATTTTGAGAACCTGGAGATGTGAGTGTACTAAAAAGACCTCAAAAATTATTTTTCTTCACGATATATTCATTTTCTTAGGAAAAACAAAGAGCACTTATAAGAAGTTAATGTACGGAAACTTTTCCTTAGTTTAAAGCCCTGTGCTCCTCATGCAAAAATGCCTTTAAGAAAGTACTTTGTTCAGGAAAAGTCTAGTAATTCATAGGTAAATAAATAAAAACGATAAAAGCTGTCTGATAAGAGGAGGATATATCCAAGCTTGTAGTTCAAAATTGATGCTGGAGAAATGATTTTGCATAGAAGTATCAGTTCTAGGAGACATGTGGAGTAATGAGTGTTCTCCTAGTTTGGGCCCACTCCTAAAAATTCAATTTAATAGACTTTTTATTCAGGTACAACTGTACTGTGGCCTGGTAACCCCACATTAGGGGGAAAGAGATAAGGTGAGACTCATATTTCAAAGAAATACTTGAGGTTTTACAAGGATCAATATGATAAAACACAGTATTATTGCCTTAAACCCAGTGGTGGTAAAAAGCAGCAAAAAGATACAGAGGAAAAGGAGATAAGATTAATTTTATTTTTGTTATTAGGAAGGAAATAATAGATACTGCATCTAGAAATTCAGGATTAGGGGAAATGTCTAAAATATTAAATGGTAATTCTAAATGAGACTGTTCTGGTTTTATTTCTGCTACTGTGATAAAACACCCAGACCACAAGCAACCTCGAGAAGGAACGGGTTTATTTGCCTTACAATTTCAGGTTACAATCTGTTATTGCAGGATACTCAAGACAGAAACTCAAAGCATCACATCCACAGGCAAGAGTAGAAAGAGAACAAATGCATGGATCCTTGCTTGCTTGTGGTTTTCCTCGTTCATATAAGTCAGAACCTAACCTAGAAAATGTTGCTAATCACATCGACGGTGGGCCTTCCTGTTAGGTTCATGAAAAGACCAGGACCATTAGAGACCATTCTGGGGTGAGAAAAGAAGAAATTTATTGGGATGTACAAGCTGCTGAACCATTTCTACAGAAGAAAAGGGAGCAGTGG
>NW_008354017.1:653129-661046 GCF_000622305.1 Nannospalax galili | reverse complement strand
GTGAGTAGTAAAAAGGCCCCATAAGATTAACTGATCAAAAAATAAAATCTCTAGTCTATCTGAAGAATCACCTTTCCAGTTTCACTGGTCAGTCAGCTGGTCTTTAAGGCCTCCCTTCCAAAAGGCAGGTTCACCTTAAGTTATGCTAAAGAGATGGGCGGAATACAGAGTGTATTAATGAGATGGTGAACTTTTCCTGCCTAGAATCCCGCCTCCTAGTGCAGTGCTTGTGGACCCAGATGCAGGCATGAGGTTTCTGTAATTCTCCCTGCTTTTTAAATTCTTCAGAGAAGCCTAAAATCTTCTCTTTTTTCTCATATCCTTTCTCTAAGCACGTTTTTTTTTTTTTCTAATGCTTTGGGCTGCCCCAGTATCTTGCATTTCTGCACTGTTGCTCTGAAGCCTTCCTCTCTTTGCCACCCTGTGTGCCTGCCAGTCCCTCAAGAGTCTGACGCCATGCAGGCTCTAAACCTGCATGACAACATGGCTTTTCCCTTCTTCCCTCCATTTTCTTCCTGAAGGCAACTACTGAGATTTCCAGCTTACCTTCCCTGAGGATTTTTCTTTAAATTCTAATAAATTATCCTACAGTTTCTGTTTGAGTCCATTCTTAAATTCTTTTATGAATGAAACCAAGAACTCTCTGTGGGGTGCTGCTTCTCCCCTGAATCATCACTACATAAGAGGCTAGTGCTGTGGCAGCAAGGCCGAGGATGCTGGGTTCTGCTTCTTACCCGTGTATCTGTCAGCCTTGAAAAAGTGACTCACCAAATATCTTACTTAGTATTTTGTTGTTTTTTTTTCTAATTCTATGTTTTTGCAATTTACATAACAAAGGGTTCCCAGATCTTTATTTTATTAATTTCCTCCCTTTTAAAGAAGTCCCACTCACAGAGCTCTTGTATGTCTTCTTTGGAGACAAGCTTTGGTGGTTAAGTCATTAATCTATTTTGTTGTGGCTTAGTTTTTTGGCTTTTGAAATTCTGAGTGGGGTAAGATGAAAGATCAAGCTGGTTTTAATCCGCATTTCTCTGATGAACAAAGATGTTGAACATTTTTAAAAGCATTTCTCAATAACTTCAATTTTATATTTAGAGAACTCCCTGATCCCTATTCATCTCCTTGCACCAAGTGTTGATTTGGGGGGGGGCGGTGTCTTTTTTTTTTCTTTGTATATTCTAGATATTAAGCCTATGTCAAAGGTATAGCTGGTAAAGATTTTTCTCCCATTCTGTAGGTTACCTCTTCCCTTGAGTGATGGTATCCTTTGATGTACAGAATCCTTTCAGTTTCATGTGGTCCCATTTATCAACTGTTGGTCTTAATGCTTGCACTATATTCCATTGTATATATGCTATACCTTCATTATTCATAACGACAAACAGAATATACTAGGTGTATATTGAATTAGAGTCAATTTCATTATTTCTCTTTCAATAAAATGAATCTACTACTAGAGAAAAATGTTCCCAGTATCTAGAGACCACCATATTTATTTAGCTTAAATAATTTTCCCTTCTTGATATAAAATTTTTAGGAGACATTGGAATAACTTCTCCAAAATTATAAAATTACTATTATACCCTTAAAAACAGTGTGACTGAGCCAATATATCATAGGACAAATATATAGCAGTCATTAAATGATGCTGGTTTTTGTCCACTAATACCTGTGTCCTAGTTACATTACAGAAATAATTACATTACTTTTTCAATTGCATTTTGAACTGTCTGCCTCTTAAAACTGTTGGATGGCTTTTCTTGTCTACTGACTAGTTATCCAAACATTTTTTATAGGACTCTAAACATGACTACCATGCGCTTAGAAAGTGTTAATCATAGTCTCAAGTTAATTAAAGTAATGAAAATCTCCTACTACTGTTGATTTGTGTAAGAGATTATGTTTGATAAATATCCTGACTATATCTTCCATAATTAAACCAAGTAAGCTGCTTTGGTTACCAATAAAGTCTCAGCAACTAGCATAGCTCCTAGCACATAGTAATTGTTCAAATATCTTCAGAATTAGTGAATAAATACTATTATATATAATTATAATCTGATTTTGATTAAAAGGTAGTAATCATATTATCTAATTCAATAGTGATATATATGTGTATATACATATATGTAGAGAGAGAGAGAGAGAGAGAGAGAAAGAGAGGTATCTCATTAAAAATACAGAATCATTTTGTCTAAAACATTAACTTGGATTATTCCTAAAACATTTGTTTTACTGAATATTTTAGTTCTTAATTAAATAACTATTTTGCTACATGTCCTTGCTTTATCTAATTAAATACTCTGCAATTAACAGTAGTTCATGACAGGGTGATGCTGGTACCAAGAATGGAACTTGAAGTCCCTATGATTCTATAAGATTTATTTGGGGAATGTGAGTTTGATGACTCTATAATTAAAAATGTGAGTAAATAACAGCTTCTGAGTTGGTTAACCAACCTACAAATATAAGACAAGTGGAATTTGAAATAACAGCATACCCCTTCAAATGTACCTATCTATAGATTCATGATCGAAATGTAGCTGTGTCTTTGCACCAGTTATACAAGCTGTTTGGCTTAATGTTTTTCTTTGCTAACATGAAACCTTGTAAAATAGTACCCTTTTCAAAGTGCTAAAGTCTTAGTAAATACATAAGAAAATGATTGCCAGAAAGTTTTCAACTATTCAGAAGAAAATGAAAGGAATATTAGTGTTAACAAGAATGATCATTGAATAACTATTTTTCTCAAGACAAATTTTCTATTTAAGGTATGAAAACTTATCTAAGCATAGCAAAAAAAATTAGAACCTGGAAAACTATTTTAGGAAAAACAGCCTAATCAATTTTTAAACAAGTTTTATAAATTCTTTATAAACATCTGTTCTAACATTTTTGATGTGAATTTTTTCCTTTTATTATCTCTCTCAATTTCTCTTGGAAAATGTTTTATTAAAACTGTTCAAAAGTATGTGTGCCATTTATTTGTCCCCATTCTTTTGGCTTAATTTTCCTCATGTCACTTAAATATTTGAAGATGAAAGTCCTCCTGGTGTCCTTGTGTGTGGCACTTAATAAAACGATGTTTGTCATGTCATTGTGTTCTTTTGACCTGCCAATGATTTAATCATGGCAAACACATACTCCCAAAACCATCAATCTACACAATATTTTGTAATATATGGAAATACTTTTCCTTTGCTGAATAATAAATTGAATCACACATTTTAGAAAGGGATTTGAAGACAACCATGATTCTCACACTTACAAAGTTTTCAATATTTTGAAATAAATAAACATAGGCTCATATATGTTTATAAATACTTTAAATTTCTGCAGCTGTCTCTCCTGACATCAGCCATAGTGGGATAAATGGCAGATTTTGCCAGGATGAATGAGCACTTTTGAGTGGGATTCTCTACATGAGAGACGATGCATTCTTGTTAATGTTGTATTGTGAATTGTAATTCAGGTAGGTGTGGAAAGGGAACAAGAAAAATAAAACAGAGTCAGGAAAGAAAGTCAGTAAAAGCTAATATTGACAACCTGGCCACAGCCTCACAAGGATGTCTTTGAACCTAGTCAATCACATGGTTCAAGTCTTGTTTGAGAGAATGGTGTTATTGCTCTCAGGGTTGGAAAGAATGGATGGGTTGTTGATCTTGAGGTTGCTTCCTAGTTCTTAGCTCACATTGACTTAAATTTCCCCAAAGGGTATTAACATACACAGGACCCATGTTGTGTTCCCTTGATACTGTCAGTCACTAGGCAAGACAGATTCACTGAGTCTGATCTGCTGCACTTTGGTTCTAGGGCTGTTGGTGCCACCACTGAGTGGGCTGAGTGGAGGCACTGCTGGGTGTTGGTTTATGTCTCTTAGAAAGATTAAGATGTAAAAAAATAAAAAAAATTCAAAAAGAAAGATTAAGATGTGTCATGTATGAGATGTGGCAAAAGCAATGGTGGCTATAATTCATGAGTCCACACTACACCATTTCTCTATTGGGAAGCTCTGGAGGGGAACCAAAGTCTGCGGAGTGCTGTGCAATCCAAGAAAACCAGAGCTAGTACAGAATGTACCTAGTACTATTCAGATACACTTTTATCATTTTTATCACGTCCACATCACAAAAGAAATCAGGGTTCCTTCTCTGAAAAGAATGCTTCAGATTGAAGTCGTTGAGATCGCTTGCCAAAGACGTTAGACTAGGCTAGTTAGATGACCAAGCAAATTAATGGACGTTTGATCCTTGTTGTTGCAACTACTCTTCAAAATTATTTTGCTGACATGTGACTGCATTTGAGCCCATTTGGTAGGATGGTCCAGACCCATGCCCTCAGCTCATAGTCATTTTGTTCTCGTGAGGTTATGGTAATTTTGATTTTCTGTGACTAATCATTAATAGGTGGCCAAGAAACAGCAAGAGATGTCAATTGATTCTTCTTTATTCTATGTATACCTTGCCCTGTCCCTCTTGCTGTCACAGGATTTCATGCTAACCATGTCATTTGTCCAATTTGTCATATTATCAACTCTAGTCATAGTTTTCCTGTGGGTTCCCTGGAATGTACCTCTAAAATGCCTAGGTTTTAGGAAGTGCTCTAATTTGGTTAATCTTTATTATGTTCCCTCAAAGAACACCTCCTACCAAGTATCAGATTTCTATTCTGGAATATCCTATGGACTATTGAGCTAGAAACATGAATTTTTGAATTGAGTTAATGAGAATGGTATTGAATTCTAGCTTCAGTAAAAACTCCATGTAATTCAGCTCTCAAAGATGTATGACCATGTATAAGTTGTTAGTTCACAATAGTTTCTTCATTTTGAATTATAGTGTTCTACCATCCTAGGCTTTGTCTCTGAGCTGACATCATAGTTGATCCTTAGACTGGATGTTTCACTCTTCAATTAGTGCTATACATCAGTTGCTTCTGACTTAGACAATGATAATATAATGAAGTGTGTTTTTTTATTTCATGAGTGTAATTCCTTTGTTATAAATTGGGAGGATGTATATAAATGTATGTGAATGTATAAAACAGAAAAAGTTATGTTTTGAAATTTCTATTTCTGAGTGTAATCTAGAGGTAAAGGAAATCTAAAAGCCATTTATGAGATAAAGATAAAATCAAAACCTTGAGATGGATTACAACTATAAATGGGGGGGTTATTGTTATTGAGGACTCAAAGTGCTGGTCACAAGTTATGAGGTGGATGGTTGATCTATTCACTAAGAATAAAAAGAACCGTTTTAAAAATTATCATCTGTTTTGGCTTCTCCTGGTCCCCTGTTCAAAACCTGTAATGATAACTACATCCACCTTTACTTTTCCCTCATATGTTTTTCCAAGCACTATTCAAAGTTCCTTTCATCTGGAAGTTATACAAATATACCAATGAACTTTGGGAATCTTTTAGGTAGGCCCACTGGAGGGGTAACTCTATCACCACTTCCAACACCTCTATTCAGGTATAAGAAGCCACATAGCTCCTTGGTCCAGATCCCTAATGGTATTTAGGGTTACCAATTCAGAGAGAGGACACAGGAGTTAGAAAATGGCAGGCAGCTCAGGGTAGTTCCAGAAGTGTCCTTGGTTCCTTTGTCAGGAATGATAGAAAGAAGCTCTGCTTTCCTGTCCCCCTTAAGTGATGCCCCTGCCTAAAGGTTGTAGGGTGGGGACTAGAACTCCAGTCCAGACATTGCTCCCTCTGGTAGCTAGCTTTGGAACTGGAACTCTAGATTTTAATTAAAAAGTAAATGATGATTACTTACAAATTTTAACCCATTTCCTAAGTGATTTTATGGTTATGTCCTTGGAGTGGGGGTAGGAGTGTTTACAGTAAAGAATAGAATCTACATCTTGTTGGAGACCTGATATTGTCTCCTCCCTGAAGAATTAATTCTAAGGGGTCTACAACCTGTTTAAGGGACTACCCCTCCAGAAGGAGGGAGCAACTGTAGGAAGGCATGCTCACCTGAAGTCATTCTAAAGAAGGGAGCAGAATAACTGCCCCCTTAATGAGATAATGTACTTTTTCTTTCCAGAATTCCTTTTCCCCAGCACAGTAAGTTACTAGGCTACAGCCATGCGACTTTGTTGGTTTATCCATTTTTCTGAATTCCTCAGAGAAGCATAACCTTTCTTCTTTCTTTCTCTCTTTGTTTTGTGTGGATATTCCTATTTTTATTTCTAAAGGGTAGCAATTACTTGCATTATTATATGTATTATATACACAAAAATAATTATCATAGCTATTGTATTTCAAAACCAAAATTCATAATTAGTGCTCTATTAGCAAGAGAATATGTTTACTTATTTTTTTGCATTTCTTCATTTTTATTTTTTATTAAATTTTTGTATATTTCATACAGAACATCTCAGTCAATCTTAATTATCTTTATACACCCTCCACACTGGCACCCTCCCATACCCCCCACTGGAATTCAAGCATTCCGTCTATTGTCAATTTAGTGTCCCCAGACATCCTTCAGTGCAAGTCACCTAATCAGGTCTATTCAGCCTATGTAGAGTCTCTTGCTTTAGGAAGATCAGCTCCCCCTCACCCAGCAGTAATCAGTTGCCAACATTTCTTCAACTGAGATTTGGGTTAGTTGTCTATCTCTGAGTTGTATGCTGGGTTTTTGTCTGCTTGAGTTTGCATAGGTCTTGTGCTTGCTGACACCGCCGCTGGAGATTCATATGAGCAAGCAGGGTCCCAGGAGCTTGTAGAACTCTATTTCCATGTGATCGTGCACCTCCTCCCTGGCTCTTACAATCTTTCTATACCCTCCTCTGCAATAGTCCCTGAGCCCTGGGTAGGTATAGAGTAATATAGGAGTCTTGTCCACGGACCAGCATTCTGCAGACTCTTTGTTTCTACAGTTTGGCTGTTTGTGACCTTTTGTATTCTGGGCCCTCTGTTGCATGATGGAGCTTTGTTAATGAGAATTGAGATATTCATTTTTGTCTTCCTTAACCCTTGTGCTATGTTCTATGAGCCTTAAGTGTAGAGGTTGCATCGTAGATGTACCACACAGACTTGAGCAATTCACAGACAATGTCTGTGTGTGACCATTGTGGTACTCTGTACTAGTCTCCATCAATTACAAAATAAGCTTCTTTGATGAGTGGTGACTGAGATATTTGTCTGAAAATATAAGGATCCATATTTTGCACATATTAAGCAATTACATTAGTCTAGGGAAGGAACAGTTTTGGGGTTTTCTCTAAGATCTTGTAAACATGGCCAAATACACATAGCCAAAGAGGTCATAGATCTTTCCCCTTTTAAAGTATGCTTCTCACAACACTTTGAAATTTCTTATGAACTCCACACCCTGCACCATATGACTTCCTGTCACCACATGGCTGAGGTCCATGCCAACTTAACTCAAGTACCATGGCTTCTTCCCTGCTCCATTCTCCTCCTCTAGGCAGCTTCTGAGATTTACAACATGCCTGTCCTAGGATTTTTATCTTCTAAATTCTAAATAAAATTGTCCCTGAATTTTAAGAAGTTGGGGGTTGGTGACTCAATACTATATATATGTGTGTGTGTGTGTGTGTGTGTGTGTGTGTGTGTGTGTGTGTAACGTGTTTCACGTGACATTCTGAAAAATCCCTAAGACACATTCAGAAGTGTCTTTTACTAATCCCCTGTGATATTTCTTAGTTAGATACTCTGGGAAAAGACGTGATGAAAAAGAAAAAAATCTATGGAGTATTTGCTGCATTCTAAGCATGGAAACACAGACTCATCTTGTTTACTTTGAATAATTTAACATGCAAGTAATAATTGAAAATTCAGTCTAGTAAGTAGTCAATATTAATTGATTGTTGATAGCAGCTGTCAATGTTTATACTACAGTGGGCAAGGCAGACATTAAGCAAATAATAAAGAATAAAGAAATA
>NW_008354017.1:641742-653077 GCF_000622305.1 Nannospalax galili | reverse complement strand
TATTACAGAAATGAATTACAGTAAGTAATTTAATAATCTATGTTATAAAAAGCAGAAATTACTAGAAAGGAAAAAAATGAAATGTCACTAAATCCAGATTGCAAGAAGGTACTTAAAAATGATATAAGGATCTATTACCATGAATCTAATTCAAAATCAAGATAAATTGTTCAGATTTATGTAGTATGAAGAAAAGAAGAAAGGAAGGAAGGAAAAGAATAAAAAGTGTCTTTTATTTTGATATTTATACCAATTTACATTAATACTATTTTTTTCTGGGTAGAGAGCTGTGACATACATCAACCAAGCTGAAGACTAAAAACTCATTATTAATATTGTATTCTGTTCTGTAATGGATCTGCATTAAAAGACCCGAAATGATTATATGCTCAGTATTATCTAAAACAATTGATATGGGTCATATTGACCAATCCTGAATTTTGCTGTTTGTTTCAGGAACTGCTGCAGTCCTACCTTTTGAAAATGAGTCATCATTCTTCAGTGTGGAAGTCGTTTATGTCCTCATTGAACATGGGATAACTCCTTTACGTATAAAGAAAAGGTCTTTAGTGTTTAGACAAACTGCTCTCTGTATTTTAGTGTAGCATCATTGAATTAGGAGTGCTTGGCTCTGATTCTAACAAAGCATTTAGGGATCAAGTCATTTATTAGCTTTAAGCTTCAGTGTATGATTTATGCCTTTTATTTCAAATTCCTTAATGCTGAAAAAATGGTGGTAAAATTGGTAGCCCCAAGGTCTAAATCTGAGATATTGATCTTGCCCATGTTACAATGTACGTCTTCTATTTACATTCTGGAATGTATCCATAGCTCCATTCTAGAGCTTGTTTCTCCTTTAATTTAAATCGGAAGATATTACGAGCTCCAGTAAATGGTTACCATGAACCAATGTAGAAAAAGGGTAGTGTATTCTCAGAGAAAGAAACCACACCTCACATTCAACACTCACTTTTAGAAATGATTGTCATATGTAAAGAAACCTTAACATTTTCCTGGTATCATATGGCTTACAGGGACAGTTATCTTTGCGATATTATTGTATTGTGCCTTCTTTTAAAAGGTCCTATTACAATTTAAATATATTACAATTTATATATGTCACATATCTCCCCAAAACAAATGGATCATATACATTGACTTTTATTGAATTGTTAAAAACTGAAATCAAATTATCGAGTAATGATTCTATACACCATTAAATGTTCTCCTTTAAGCACTCAAAACTATTTCAGGACACTTATTTATACTTTTGTCACTCATTTTACCCAGTTTTTGAATGATATGTAAACCAATGTAACAGAAGCAATTCTCTTAGATCCAAATCTGCAGTGGACACATTTTTGATGCTCTTTTTAAAGTTAAAAAGATATAATTCCATCACGAAAACGGTAAGGATAAAAAGTAAATGCTAAATAAAATGTTTAAAAAATCACTGGGCAATTTCTAATCTTAAGCAGGCAAAATCTATGTATACACTTCCATTTAAATATAAGACATACGTATTTGATTAATTTCTTCCTATAGCCACTGAAAAATATCCCATTTTGTACTTTTGCTTATTGTTTTTGGAGTCTTATTTATTTTTATTAAACTGGATTATGTAAGGCTATTTTGATGCTGTGTATACTGTGTTATGCCTTCCTGACAGACACACACTCTTCATGGCAAAATAATTCCATTGTGTGACTAACCATTAGACATGGAGATGAGAGTCAGTCTCTTTCAAGGATGTGACTTAGTAGGTTAACCATGGTCCAGTGGGATGAATCCACACTGAAGGACATCTGAGGATGCAAATCAGATACTATAGGTCTTATTAAATATATGATAGAGTACATTAAACTAGGTGGGGAATAGTAAAGGATGTTTGGATAGGGGAGGGGATCACAATAAGATAAAAATAGGTGGTATGCAAATCCCAGAATTTCAAAATAAAAATAACATACCATAACATAAAATAAAATTTAAAAAATTATTTAAAAAGCCAAATTAAAAAAAAAATTAGAAGAAAGAGTTTAGTCAGTATAGCCACATGGGGAAGAAGGATAAAGAGATCCAGAGACTCTTCCGGTCTATTTTTGGGTCCATAATTGAGATTAAAGTTTAAATAGAGGATCAGACATACATAAAAGTAATCAGTCTCACTCAGTCAAGTTATGCCCCTCCCCCACAACTGACCAATCATATATCTATGATTTGGTCTCATCGTGCAAGGTCACCTGGCAAGTTGTAAGAATTTCATAAAATATTTTCCAAGGAGACAAGTTTCCTTTCTGCCTACCTAGACTTCCCCCCATTTTCCTTTCCAAGCTTGAGATTCCTGGGGGGAGGAATTCCAGTTTCTTTTGGTTTATTGTTTCAATAGAGTGACAGACTGCAGGGCACAGGTGTCTCTTTTGAATATTCATTTCTACCAGGCCAGTTATAGTACTATTCACAATAGCTAAGTTATGGAACCAACCTAGGTATCCATCAACAGAGGAACAGATAAAGAAAGTGTGATATACGTGATATACTTTTTCAGGAAAATTTTGACCTTTTGATTGACATTTAGCAATGCATTTTAAAGCTTTAAATCAAAGGTATTGGTCTTCTTTAAAACAAACTGATGTTTCACTAAAGTTATATAATGTATACCGTGAGATAACATAAAACTCGTGCATTGAACTTTATTATTGAACCCATAATTAACTTATTCTAGAATTTTAACATTGTAAAGAACTCTGCCAGTGTTTCAGAGCTATGTATTTTGAAGTGTACTTAGATACAACATAGAAGAGATGACACAGTGTTCTTGTAAGTGAATCACTTAACTTCATGCTGTGATAGCCATAGTAAAGAACATTATCTTACTAGGGATGAATGTCACACAGTGCAACGTACATATAAAGAATAACATGACTTCATCTTTTAGACGACAGGAGATAAATTCCTGATTTTGAAGTGCTTTATAATTTAGAGATGGCTTGAACTTTTTTTTTTCAAAATTGGTAAAAGCAGCCAAAAGCCAGTTATGAATTCTGTAGCTCATTTGAGGAATTTCTGAAAATCTGTAGTGTGCTTAGTCACATGCCCTACAGGTGCTTAGGAATATCAATAGGCTGAAAACATCCTATAAAATTATTTCTCTGAAATCTACTTTGTGAGAAATATTAGTCATTTTTAATAAAAATTGGACTGATGGATGTCCCAGGACAATATAATTAATATAACATTTGCATTATTTTTAAAGACACTTGAAGTTATTCTCAGATTATTAACTTTCTTCATGCTTGATTGACTATCTACCTTGTACATTTGATTGGATCTTACATTCTTAGCCAAGATTTGTAGCATACAGGTTAATGATCATTTTATTTCATAAACTCAACCAAACGAATTTTGACAAAAGCATAGAGTGCATATTTTTTTCCATATAATAAAATAAATTTAGACCATAATTAAAAGTTTGCCCATGAAGAAAATTCCAATCTATGATGACTTCCCCAGGGAAGACTCCTGATCTTTAAGGAAGGAATAGTCCTAATCTTATATGTATCTTCCAGATTAAGTCAGAATTCTCCAATTTATATCTAAGCTTTATATAAATTGATTGCCAAATCTGACCAGGGCAGATAACTACAAAAAAATTCTTTTATGGATTTAGGTATAAAATTTTGAAACAGAAATTCAGAACTCTTAGAACTGGAGAGATGACTCAGCAATTAAAAGCAGTGGCTGTTCTTACCAAGGACCTGGGTTTAGTTCCCAGCACAGAAAAGGTGGCTAACAACAATCTCTAACTCCAGTTCCAGGGGATCTGACATCCTCTCTGGCCTCTGTAGGCACTGCATACACATGGTGTACTTATATACATGAAGGCAAAACCCTCATACACATAAAAATAAATAAATTAATAAATAAATTAATTAATTAAAGAATTTGGATCCTAGTCTAAGTAACATAAAATAAGTTATCGTGAACAATTTGCATACATTCTATGGTTGATTTAAATTTTAAAATTTATTAATAAATCATATTATATGCACAAATTTACATAGTACACTTGGAGGTCATTGAGACTGTGAATTCTACCTTCCAATTTCCCTAACAACATTAGAAAGAATAACATTAGTTTTTGCATGTATTTAGGATTTCAATTAATATATAATAAAGTGGAGCTATCTGGACTTTCTGAGGTCCATTAAGACAAAGCCACTACCACCAAGTTAAAAGAATAGAGTCTGAGTTGTACCTCTGGCCCTGCAGTGGAGACTTAACATGCTAAGCTATCAAAAGCATTATATACTATTCATTATATACTATTATCGTCCCTTTTTAAAAGTTAATCTACCCAGTTCTATCAATAACATGGCCAAAGATCTACCATCAAGGAAATCTGGTTTACCTGAAAAGAAAGGCTAAGGGATGGATTAGTTATCCCTTAATGAGAAGCCTGCTTTTTGGCACAGAAGCTGTCATCTCGTAGCAGTCCGGACCCTGTCTGTTCTCCCAAATTAATCAGAAAACATACTTCTTCCTTTTTCTTCTTTTTATTTTTTATTTTCAGATACTGGACAAAACTTTGGCATACTTTCCCAGACACTGGACTTTCTCACTGTTTTTCTTTGAAGCTGCCCTCCCCACTTCCACCACATGCCTGCCTGTCCATCATGTGATTCATTACATTTGACAGGACTTTTCCTCTTCCTCTCTCTACCTCCATTCTTCTGGATGCTGCCCACTTTTACATGTTGCCAGCCCTGTTATTTTGTCTCAAACGTTAATAAAATTGTCCTCAAATATCCTATCCTTCAATTTCAATTCCTGAAATCCTTTATTAGGGAGATTAAGAATCCAAAAGAGGGAACCTCAGTTTCCTAGGTAGCAGTGTGTCATGGGTAAAGTGCATTAAATATGTACAAGTTGTCATCCAAGATTAAGCATCACAATAAGAAAGGACAAACTAGGCTAATCTTGTATATTGGAAGCCTATAGTCCTAAAACCAGTTTTTCTCTGAAATCCTTAATTGCTTTTGTGGAGTTGAGGATGAGAAGCCAAGATTTAAGCCTGAGATATTCTTTTTTTAGGTACACTTTTCAGAAAGACCAAAAGAAAATATTTATATATAGTAATACACACATAGTATATGTGTCCATGTTTTCTGTTTATGTATTGTACTCTATTTAATCACATGTAGGATTCTAATTTAGCTATAAAATCTTGTTATTGTTGTGAAACTTGGAACTCGACGTCTGTATTCTACTTAATTGCTTACTTAATGGTCCCATTCCAGTGTGCAAGCAAGCATAGGGTTTTATGTTTTACCACAAATTTCTAATATTGATAACTTTATTTTTATTCTTTTTCTTGTTTTTGAGACAGGGTGTCCCTGTAGCCCAAGCTGGACTAGAATTTAACTATGTAGACCACATTAGCCTACATCTCACAGAGATCCACATACCTCCCAAGTTCTGAGACTTTAAAGGCAAATGAGGAAAAGATTATGCTGATGATGAATCATAAGGCATTTTCATTAAAATGTTTTTAAAATTGATAATAGTTTAGACTTAAATTGTCATAGGAGTCCATAGTTTTGATGTATCAAAGAATTTATAAAGTCATGTTTTTTTTTTTAAGAGAATACTTTATTGGTTTTTGTAATCAAACCCACATAGGTTAAGTCCTTACATATTTAACACAGTGTGTTGCCTCTGTACAAATGGAAAAAATAAAGTTTAACATTTCTAGGCCAATATAGATGTTAAGTTCTGTACAACACCAACTCAATACCGTAAACTGGGATACTTTTTTCCAAAGTTGACAGCACAGCTAATGTTCTCAAAAAATTCAATTCTATAGAAATATATTTATATAGAAAGACCAATAATACCAGTATGTTATGTATCAATAGCAGCAACAGCTTTTCCATTTGAACAAAATTGTGGAGACATCCAGCACACTCCATTAAAAAAAAATAAAGTACAAAACAAATTCCAGAAAATAGCACAGTTCTATTATTGTTGTGGTACCTGGCACCATTTTTTATTAGCTTTTCAATCATAATCTGGAAAGAAAAACATCTGAGTAACATCATTAAAATCAGTTCTGATAAAGCATGGTCACTACTATGCATCATAAGGCAGGTACAAGATATTTTACATTCACAGAGGTATGATACAGTAAAGTCCTATATCTATAATAATAGAGGATACAATTGAAAAGGTATTATTTGAGACTTGATTCTACTTTTCTAGCAGAGGACCTGAAGTAAAAGTCAACTTCTTATAAAAATATTTTTTATACTTCTTTCTACCTTCCTTCTTTCCTTCTTCCTCCCTTCCTTCCTTCCTGGTTTGTAAATTGAATCTAGAACCTAAGACATTTGAAGGACAAGCTCCCAACCCCAGTATTTGACATTTACTTTTTCTGTTCTATTAGCTAATATTTATTAAGTACCTTCTGTAATTCAGACAACCTGATTGACTCATGTACTCATGCAATTTATAGTCTAGAGTAAAAGTAATGTGTAAACAGATAGTTATCACAGCCTAAATGCAGGCAAACAACCGGGAGAAATCACAGCCTAGGCTGTTAGGAAAGTTTTGGACTAGCTTTAAAATAGATCTCAAATATCTCTTACATTCTTTTTACAACCTAGCATGAGATTTTGACATTCAGAGTATATAAAAATTTACTGAATGAAAAGATGAGTGAAATCATATATGAATTATATTTTGTGGTAAACATTTACAAACTTCAAACAGACCTTATTCATTTTCTTATTTATGAGAACCTCTAGTCCCTCCCACAAATTTCCCTTTTATCCCTGTCCTTAATGATCTCTGTATTTATATATTTGATCCATTCAATATAATACTTTCAGTTTATGATTCCCAGATTTATTGCTATTAAATATATACCCATTTACATGCACATAACCTAAAACTTGCTATTGCTACTGGATAGCAACTTGACATTTGTTTCAATATCTCACCCTATCATTATCATCTATTTATAATTCCTTTTCCATTACAGAATCCTGAAACCTCAGTTTAATTGACTCTCTGTAGCTATTCCACAATATTCAGTGTCCCTTCATTGTTTTAAAGTATCCTTAATATGTCTATGGTCCATCATTGAAATTCTCATCTTGAATGCTACTTTAATTCCTTTCCATTGTTTATCTCTGTTGAATAGACACACCATAACCTTGGTTAACCAAAAATTTTCAAACTATACAATGCTATACTGGAACAGTGAGATGTGGCTAGATACACAAAAACATACAAGCTTACAGTTCCCAAATGAACCCTTCACCTATTTGGCACTTCTACTACACTTCATTCCATTCATTTCACACTCTCCAAAGAGCTCCTTTTATATCTTTTCATCTCAAAGCAAACCTCCTTCTTTCTCTATGTAAGATTTCACTGAGTAAATGGAAGAACTTGAAAAATGTCATGCTATTACTAATTCCAAAGAATGATCAGTCACAATCCCTTCTACAAAAACGAATTAATTACTTGCACTTTGTTCATATAAAAAAATTCCATTATTCTACTGAGTCTTATTTGTCCTTACCAAATGATTTTTCTTACATCATGAATTCTTCCTCTGTACAGAATAATTTCCATCATCTCCTACGTTCATTCATCAGCAAGATCCTAGAATTGTTATAGGTGCCAAAATCTTCGGGTTGAATATGTATAAATGGCATATTTTCTTATGATCCTTGCACAGTCATTTCTACACATTTAATAATCATTGCTTACTCATGATACCTAATATAACAGACATGCTATGTAAATAATTCTTTACTGCACTGTTTAGGAAATACTGGAAGAACAATTTCCATTCAGATACAATACAGATTCAAGGTTTTGTTGTATTTGCTTTTATTTATTTATTTATTTATTTATTTATTTATTGTTTTTGAGATAGGGTCTCCCTGTAGCCCCTGATGGCCTGAAACTCCTTATGTAGACCAAGTTGGTCTCAATCTCAAGGAGAAACCCCTGCCTCTGCCTCCACCTCCGGAGTGCTGGAATTAAAGGCATGCAGCACCACACCCAGCTAGATTCTAGACTTTTGGGGTTTTGTTGTTCTTATTTAAATTATTCCAATTCATGTTTGTTTGAATCTGTTTATATGCAAAACACAGGTAAACAGTGGTAACTATATTATAATATCTTTCTCTTAAAAAATCCTTTGTTCTCACATCCTCTGAGAATTCCCATAGATGATGGCATTTGTGAAGTATGTAGTTGTAAAATGAATCTGCTTAAAAAACAAATTGATGTTAAATACTTTAACAAACAATGCATATAATTGTTATAAATTATTCTCCACTTTAAGCAAGACGCTTATTTCATATTTGATTTTATATTGGTAGAAGCAACTAATGAAAACAAAGTTCAAGCTAGTACTCTGGGAGATATTCGTAACTGGATTTAAAATCTCCAGTTAGAACCAGATAGACATTAATTGCATTTTCTTCCTTTTCTTATCACATGAATATCTTTTCTTCAGAAAATGAAGCTCACCAAGCCTGCAGTTCAACTTCCTGAACTTCGTTTATCCTTTCCAAATAAAAAAGAACGCTGATCATTTTTCTTTACTTACAGAACATTCTAAAGAATTGATTATTTTGTTTCTGAACTTCGGTCTGTTGCTTCTTATCTGGAAACCCATCAGAAACTTTTCACTGAATTCCCAAGCAGTTAGAGAATTACTGTTACTTAATCTTCTGAAACAAGACGGGCTATTTTTCTTCTCAGCATATGGCATGCTAATAAATAGCCAGCAATTTACCTGAAAATAAATGTCTGATTACTAGCATAGACTTATCCAGGAGAAATAATTCACTTCTGAATCTTTGATACTGAGCGGCAGTCTTCTGCCTTGGTAGCCAGTCATACCATTCACACATTTTAGATTACATACGATTGCCAAATGTTCAATAATACTGACTGAATGGAATTAATAGAAATGTGAGAAATCTTGTCAGATTCACATTCAAGCACTTTAAATTATTTGGATAAAAAAGGAAGTCTGCTTCTCAAACTATCACATTTGTATTAGCAACTAAGCAAATAACACATGCACACACACACACGCACACTCAAAAAAAAAATCCAGTCCAATATTCTTTCATAGTCTAGACAGCACACACACACACACACACACACACACACACACACACGCTATACATATGCTCTGAAAATAGGACACAAATGTTAAATGGAGAACCAAAGCTATAATAGACTAATCTTGGATGACATTCCAAAAAAATAAATAAATAAATAAATAAAAGAAATTTGACTTCCAGAGCTAAATAGTTCAAGACACTGTGCCTTTACACATAGCAGGGTATTATGAAGACAGCTTTTAATTTAGCAACAGGGCAAAGTGTTTTTGGATCCATGTTCCATCCCCATGCAAACCAAATGAAGAAACAAAGGTGAGAAAGGTCATCATTTGAAGTTTCTGTTCATCGAATACGAAATAGAAACACAGAAATGATGATGAAGTGTAAATGGGCTATGATATAAATTGGAATATAGCCAATTTTAATTCCTAACAGATAAATAATTGATTTGAAATTATTTTAAATATCCTTTTTTCTCTATTGGTAATACCACATGAAGCTTACTATAGAATTAAAGCTGGAATATTTTCAACAAAATACAATATTCAATCCTTATATGTACAGCAGATGATAAAATCTAAATTCGTAAACGCTGCTGAATGCATTATATCCAGATGTTATGCAGTCATTTCACCAATGTGCTAGTTGATTTGCAGAGATTAATTATCTCCAGAACTACTGAAACATACATGATATGTATTTCCTCTTATTATAGGGATGCAAATCAATCAATATTCACCTAAGTCATATTCAATAAATGTTTTCCTCAAAGTTCATACATATATGCCGAGAATGTTGCATGCCTTTATGCCAGCTGTTGACAAGCACAGGCAGGAGAATTGCAAATTCAAGGCGAGCTTTGCTTACAAAGTAAGTCCTGTCTCAGAAAACAAAAGTCTACCACATGTTCTAGGGTTAGGGCAGTAGGAAAGTTAGTCTGAATCAAGAGGCTTAAGAGGCTTCCTTGTGTTTTCTAGAAGTTAAAGTTAGACAGTCATGAGAGGAGCAAGAAGCACTTCAAGTGTAGCACAGGTCAATATAACTGTTTAAGATACTGTTAAGATAAAGCTTTATCTCTGCACTTTAGATATATATTTAACATTTAGTAAAATAACTTTTTATGCTATTTTATTATAATTTTAATCTTTTTGGACAATTTCATACATAAACGTTGCCTTTACCTCAGCCCACCTCACCCTCTACCCCTCCAACTCCTTCCACATGCCCTATTACCTCTCAACTTCATGACCACTTTTTGATTAATATTGTTACGTGTACATACTTGCATGTGCACACACATACACACACACACACACACACACACACACACAATCTACTGTTAATGTGCACACACATAAACACACACACACACACACACACACACACACACACAATCTACTGTGTCCCTTTAGTGGTTCTCACTTGTATATGTGTTCATTGAGTAGCTTACCAGGGATCTTGTCCCTGGAGTACTGATTCTCTGTTAAGACCCTTCACAATGATGGGTGTTCTATATCGATACAGATAAGCACTGGGAAAAAAGAAAAGCTTAGCAAAAGCTTTTTAGGAACTCCAACCCCACCCAACCTCCAAATATCAAGTAATTATTCTTTATGGAACATGGCAGAAGATATTGTTTTTAACAAAAGAGTAAAGTGTAAAAGGTACTAGCAGACTATCCTCAGACCTCTTGGGGTAAGTCTATAGCGCAGCTCTCCGGCCGGGACTCCCTAAGCCACATTGACCCTTCCGTTCCAAATATCAAGTAATTATTCTTTATGGAACATGGCAGAAGATATTGTTTTTAACAAAAGAGTAAAGTGTAAAAGGTACTAGCAGACTATCCTCAGACCTCTTGGGGTAAGTCTATAGCGCAGCTCTCCGGCCGGGACTCCCTAAGCCACATTGACCCTTCCGTTCCCCCCCCCCTCGCCGTTCTATACTCCTAGCGCCATTCCTAGTCTCGGGGCCCCAGACACCTGGGGACCAATACTGCTTCCTGATCCTTCTCACCCAGAGCAACTCAGTCCCTTTCTTGGGCTCCAGGAGCACCGCTTCTGGTCCTGGCCCTGCCCTCATCTCCCTCTACTTCCCTGGTCCTGGAACACTCGCCAGCCTTTTTCTGGGGCTGACAGCCTCTTTCTGGGGCTCTGAGGCTTACCTTTACTCTCCCTGATCCTTTG
>NW_008354017.1:630335-636578 GCF_000622305.1 Nannospalax galili | reverse complement strand
TATTTTTAGTTGGAGATGAGTTTTTATTCACTGTTCTGTTGCTTACCCCCAAAATGACTATCAAAATGATTATTCACCCTCATGAGTCTGTGTGTCACCAGCACAGGGAGGGTTGCCTGTGCTGTTTTTAAACACAGAGCCCCTGGGAGCAGAGGACACATTCTAGTTCCAAGCTGCTGAAGACAGGCTCCACCCAGCCGCCTTGCAGCAGCAGCCTACTCCTGGCTCTACAAAGGCCTGTCCCAAGGGGAGTTGTGGGTTGAGGAGAGTTTCAGACAGTAAGGAGGAAGATCAGTCCAGGTCTGAACTTGAACAAAGATTAATGCTGACAGCACAGTTATGAGACTGTCAGAATTGAGAAAGACAGCTAAGACACTTCAGGCCAGATCCAAACTCTGCAGGACAAAGGACATGCAAGGTGGGATGAACTTTACAAAATCACAGAGGGCAGAATTGGTCTTTGAGGAGTTGCTAGTCTTTTGTTTAAGAGTTTGGTAAATATCTTGGTAGAGAAGTGGATGAAACCCAGGGTTCTCACAGCAGGAGCAGGTCATCTCTTCCCCCCAAACTGGCCCTGATCAGGAATATCTGACTGCTTAGTCACCTCACCTACTAGCCTGCCAGCTTGCCAACCTGCCAGTCCATCCTTCCTACTCACTCTCAAGGTTCTCGTAATAATTCAACTGTAAACCTAAAAATTTACAGCCAATTTTGAAAGAGATGCATCCTACCTCAGGAAACCGTTTGTCAATTGTGTTGTAATGATATGCTTCTTCTAAGTATGTTGTTATTAAATAAATCATTTTTTAAAATTAAAAAAAAAGGTACTAGCACTATTAAGAAACAGTGTTCGCTCTGTTATTTCACGCTTTATTCTAAATATTACTGTTCCACGTCTCAGCTAATTAATAGCAATGAGAAGGTGAGTTTCCAAAACAAGGGGCCACATGCTATCAGCTGGGCAGCCATGCTTATTAATGAGTATGAATAACAGAATGAGTTGGTAGTTAACATCAGCAATATTTGAAATTTTATCTCAGTATTTGAATAACTGATAAATGAAGTGGCCATAATTTCAGGGCTGGGTGGTGTGCATTGAGGCAGCAGCACAGATTCTCCCTTATTATCACTTAGCTACTATTATTGCTTCATTTTCTACTTGCCAGAGACCAAAGTACAGTCTCCATTATGGCCTTATACCTCAAAGACAACAATAAGCTGCTTGGTGGAAAACTGACTCCTTTTCAGCATAGAGAAGTGATTCATTTGATAAAATGAATACTTCTTAACTCAGGTTTGCCATTTGGTCACATGTTCTCAAGTAGCACTGCATTTTTAAAATCATGCAACAAAATTTGGTTCACTGACATCACATGCTAGATAAATAATCTTGAAACCAAAGACTCACTCTACAGCAAAGAAGTAGTGTTGAATATAACACTGCAGGATCCACAATCAAACAATGTACTTTACATAATCTGACAGACTGATAGAAACACTACAGACAGTACATAGAAGTGTGACCACCATCTCACATTTGTAAATATATACTCTTTATGGCCATTATGCAGTGCTGGGAAGAGTGGCTGGATACTCCTGTGAGGGTCCACTGAACCTGCTTGCCCCTCCTTTAATGAAGGAGCACAACCTTCAACAAGCCCAATTGTGACAATGTTTAGCAAGCAGACACAGCTGAAGCTGTGATGATGGTAATTTCCCACAGAAGAGATTGCTGTACAGCGTCATCTTATTTAAAAACCATGAAATGTAAAAACATTTGATGTTAGGGTACATAAATGAGGGAGAACATACATCTTTTGTTTTTCTGAGTCTGTTACTTCACTTAGTAAAGCAGTTTCTAGATCCATTCATTTACCTGCAAATTTCATTATTTCATCTTTCTTTACTGCTGAATAGAACCCCATTGTGTAAATGAACCACATTTTTGTTAACCACTTGCCAGTTGAGGGGAACTCAGGTTGTTTCCATCTCTTAGCTATTGTGAAAAGAGCAGTAACAAACATGGTTGTACAAGTGCCTCTATAGTAGGATGCGTCAAATATATGCCAAGGAGTGGTATAACTGGGTCATATGGTAGGTTCATTTTTAGTTTTTTAAGAGTTCTCCACATTGTTTTCCATAGGGGTTGCATGAGTTTGCAATCCCACCAGCAGGAATGAGCATTCCCCTTTCTCCACATCCTCACCAGCTTGGTATGGTTTGTTCTCTTGATCCTAGCCAGTTTGATTGGGGTGAAACTTCATGGTGGTTTTAATTTGCATTTCCCTAATTACTAACAATGCTCAACACTTTTTAAGATGTTTGTTAGCCATCTTTATTTCTTCCTTTGAGAACTCTCTGTTTAGATCTTTAGCCTATCTTTTAATTGGGTCATTTGATTTTTTTTCTTTGTTTTTTGAGTTCTTTATATATTGTGGATGTTAAACCTGTGTCAGATGTGTCACTGGTGAAGAATTTTTTCCCCACTCTGTGGGTTTTCACTTTACTTTTTTGATTATTTCTTTTACTGTGCAGAAGCTTTTTAGTTTAATGAGGTCCCACTTGTTGATTTCTGACCTTAATTCCTGAGCAACTTCTGTCTGATATAGAAAATCCTTTCCTACACCTATATCCTATAAGTTACTGCCAATATTTTCTTCTAATAGTTTCGGGGTTTCCAGTTTCACATTGAAGTCTTTGATCCATCTGGTGTTGACTTTTGTGCAAGTGAAAGATTAGAATCTAGTTTCATTCTTCTACAGTTGGAGATCCAGTTTTGCCAGCACCATTTGTTGAAGATACTCTTTCTTCCATTATTTGTTCTTGGCACCTTTGTCAACTATCAGGTGGCTGAAATTGTGTTTACTCAGGTTGGATCTTCAATGATGTTCCATTGATTTATGTGTCTATTTTTGTGCTAGTACCACGGTGTTTTTATGACTATAGCTTTGTAGTATACCCTGTGCTGTGCTGTGCTGTGCAGAGCTGGTGTTGAAATTTATACAAAGCAGGTGAATCCAAGAGGCATGCTGAGTGGACTGCAGGGGTTGCCTAGTGGTGCTGTTTAGATTGCTCCACTAGTATCAAACATTTGTACCCCTGACCCCTCATTGGTTATTCAATCTTCTTTGGGAATTGTATCAGCTAAAGAGATTTCATTCAAAGATGTACCCCCATCTGAACAGGCCTCATTCAATGAGTGGTTTTTCCCTGAGTATAATAGCCTAGCCACACACACACCACAAACAGGCAATTTGCAATCCCTCATAGAGGTCCAGTATTACAGCAGACCAGAATTTGGTTCTTAGAACTCAGGTAGAGTGCCTCGTAACTGTCTGTAATTCCAGCTCCAGGAGATCTCATGTCTTTTCTGGCCTCAACAGGGACTGCAGTGAGGGCACATATTCACACACAGACACACATGCATATACATAATTTAAAATTTTTTAATTAGAAAAAATACTATGATGAAAGAAATATGTCAAATGTGTAATCACCTTTCCCCAAAGTGACACCAGATGATGCCACATTATGGTAGAAAACTAACTTTTTTATTTCTCTTTCTTCCACAAGTTCTGGCATTCATAGCCATCATCTATTATCTGATAATGGAGAAACATATCCTATGAGGTTGTCTTCTTCAAGCACAGAAGTCATTCTTTAAACTGTTATCTTTAAATGAATATTATGTGATACTTTTCTAATGGCCAGAATATGAAGGTTAGAAAGTTGAATACAGGAAGTCTGAGTGAGCATCTCCACTATGATATAAAATAACTACTACCATATTTTTTATCCCAATCTCTTCCATTATAGGTCATATATATTTGTGTGTTTATTGTGTATAGGAGAAAAGTACACTTTTCTAAATTAATAGAATTATCTTTTCATAAAGTGGAAATTTTCATCAAGCTTCATTTTCTTATCAAAGATCCAGCATGTAAAAGTTCTTGTTTTGGAGAATGACAAGGCTTAACATGGAAGAACTAGTGTTGTGTTATTCAGCAGAGAAAACACAGATTAATTATTTCTTAATATTGCCAATTTAAATATTAAGAGGCAATAGGAGTCTAAACAATCTGGTGAGTAAGGGAGAAAAAAATGTTAGATGGCCATATTGAAGTGGAGATTTGATTCATGCCAGAAGTAAAATGACAGTAAAAGAAAAAAAATCCTTCCTGCACCAGGTGAAGTACAGGAGAGAGCAAGGAAACAAGGAAAATAATTCAGAAGAGAAAGATAGGCTCTCATTTGAGACCTCAGGAACACTTACAGGCATGGGAAGCATAGTGGCCTGTTTTAATGTTACTAATGCTAAATTACTGGAATGTCTGGTGGCAACTAAAATTTCCTCTTCCAAGAAGACATGTGGCTGAATTGAACTAACACTGCAATGCTTTATGCATGGACACTTTGAGTTTCCTCAAAACCGCAGATGGAAATCACTACAATACATTGTCTGATGGCTTTTTGTGTTTGGAGGGGGAACTACAGTGGATGCTTACTGCCATGAAAATATGGATCAGTTTTGCCTCTTCTCCACCTTTACCCCCCATTCTTTCACCTGTTTTTGCCCTCTTCTGTACTTTAGAATTCTAAGCTTTAAAGAGATTATTTCTCACTCTTGTTTCTGGCCTCTGATTGCAGCTAATGGAAGACACTTGCAAGAGGTTAGAGGTGTCCCCGACCGCTTTCCGTCTCGCCAGCAAGAACGACGCGGGAGGACAAGTCAGGATCCTTCTGCAGCAGTTTATTTGAAGACTGAAGACCAAAGACGCTGAGAAGTGGGAGAGCTGTTGCTTATATATGCCCCAAAGGTCCCATTTATGATGTATAAGAAGCGGATTGGTTGCTGGAGAGCATAAGAAGCGGATTGGTTGCTGGAGATCACGCCACGGGAGGAGGCGGGGGAAAGCAGGCTCTTGTGCACGCCCCTTATGGGTGTGGCAGGATGTTTACTTTTAAGAAGGTCCGGATACCGGCGCCATCTTGTAATGGCGGCGGAGGCTGTGGCTCTCCACATGTCCCCCTTTTCTTTTATTTAAAGACAGGCCATTCTTTAGGGAAGAGAATAGAGGCCTAATCTCTCTGTAGGGTGCAGAGTGGCCCCTAAACACTGAAGGGAGCTTTTACGAGAGAGAGGTTCATGCATCCCGACCTCTGTGCAATTAGGCATATTCTCATAGATGATAACATCTATGTATCATCTACTGCGATGCTTTGCTCGACATTCCCTTTGAACTGCTAGAATCCTGTTCTTCATTTGTGCAATGGGTCTTCACCCCAAATGGTGCAAAGCAACAGAATTCAGCGACCTGTATATATATATTAATTATTTAAGTATCTCAAGCCAAATATCTAAGGGTGATCCGGCCTCTAGCACTGCGAGGGCCTGTGCAACAACTGCCTTTTGCTTATTAGATCTTATTTTCATTTTGCAGACCAACCATAACACAAAGAGCATCCCACAAATTATAAAGAATCCAAACATTCCCACCCCCACCCATTCCTTGAAGTAGGAGATAGCAGACTGGATCCAGGAGCCCAATCCTTCTGTTAGCAAGAGATCGATTCGCGTAGAATTGATCTGGATGATGGCTACCCTTAATTTTACTAAGGTATCTTCGAAATCTGCAGTCCAGTTGAGCTTCAAATGCTGTGAAAGACTTCTAGAGAGGTTAGCAGCAAGGGTGAAATTATCATATTGGATAAAAGTGATACAAAGGCCTGGGAGTTATCTGTTCACATCCCAATTGTGCTAATTGCCATAATATGTCCACTTGTTCTTGCAAGAGGTCAATTCTTTGATTGACTAGCATTAAACCTCCTTGGAGCTGCATATTAGCAGAGGCTTGATAATCTAGAGCAGCAGACACTGAAGTGGCTGTCTGCACCAATGTGGATAATGTCATGGCGGATGCCACGGTAGCCCCTGTAATTGCTGCTCCTGCAATGATGACTGCAATGGCGGCAGATATGCCAAAATCTCTTTTATGCCTAAATAAAGATAGGGTACCTGGCGTGGCTACAGGCACAGGTATATATGATTCGGGCTTGCTCTTGTGCAGCCTCATACCATAGCACCTTCCACTCTAAAAATTGGCCCATGCTATTAAGCATAGCCTTTACAATAGTTTGCCAGTCAGTAGGCGTCATAGAATCTCTTGCCAGTCTGTCTAGCTGTGCTAAAGTAAAATTTGCATTCACTCCATATTTTCTTACTGCTTCAGCCAATTCTTTTAT
>NW_008354017.1:613364-629051 GCF_000622305.1 Nannospalax galili | reverse complement strand
AACATCCATACCTCTCCGAACCTACCTGCAGTTCTGAATCCTCCTCCTGTATTGGAGGGGTCTTCGGGCGGCGCCAGCGATGTTGATTCCCGGGTCTCGGCATCAGCTGTCCCCGACCGCTTTCCGTCTCGCCGGCAAGAACGACGCGGGAGGACAAGTCAGGATCCTTCTGCAGCAGTTTATTTGAAGACTGAAGACCAAAGACGCCGAGAAGTGGGAGAGCTGTTGCTTATATATGCCCCAAAGGTCCCATTTATGATGTATAAGAAGCGGATTGGTTGCTGGAGATCATAAGAAGCGGATTGGTTGCTGGAGATCATGCCACGGGAGGAGGCGGGGGAAAGCAGGCTCTTGTGCACGCCCCTTATGGGTGTGGCAGGATGTTTACTTTTAAGAAGGTCCGGATACCGGCGCCATCTTGTAATGGCGGCGGAGGCTGTGGCTCTCCACATAGAGGTAGAGGCAGAGCAACCCAGTGTGCATGCGCCCAGTTGCCTTAGTGCCTGACCAAGTTTGGAAGTGGCTGAAATTGAATACTTTGACTTCTAAAGTTTTCTATAAAATCAATTTCTTTCTTTCATCAAGTGAGGTGGTGAAAATGTCCCTCTTATGTGACTTTTGAAAGGTGCACCATATTTATGACTTGCTTTTGTTTTTCTTGCTTATTACTCTTTAAAATGTTTTTACATGAATTGCTTTTCAGTAAGCCCATTTTGAGGATATTATACGCATGTTAAAATTATTAAACTCTTGGTATAATTTAGTCTTATTTCTGCATTCCACACTTTTAAGAACTGGTATTATTAGGATTCAGGGCTACCTTTCTCCTGGTATTTATTTTGAAGAGAAGTTCAAAAAAAAATCTACATGAAAATGTTTGTGTACATGTTGTTTCGAGTGAGTTCTCCAATACAAGAAATATGAAGATACTGCTTTAATATCTCCCAAATTTATTATTCCTCTCAAGAATAATTTAAAACATTTTCATTCATTGTCTTACTACTTAGATATTAGATATTATTGTATCTGCCCTCTCTTCGGGACATTTGTTTTGTTTTTCATATACATACACACATATAAATATGTGCATCCTCTTTTTATGCTCTAGCTTCGTCTTCATTACTCTGTTCTTCTTTTAACCAAAGTGTAATTGAGTTATTTTTCAGCATTTCTAATTGGATTGCTCTAATCTTTCTTTATATTTTTGTAAAAAAATACAGTCTTGTTTACAATACAGAATTGTTCACCACCTTCTCAGCTGAGACAACAGGGGTTTCCTGATTTAATTACAACTAACAAATTCATTTATTCTTCCAAAATTCTCTTTATAATTCTCATCATTATTAAAAGTTGTTATAATACCTCTTGTGATTTTGCTCTGCACAATACTCAACCCATCAAATGATTATAGTTCTTTCTCCACAATTAATCCTAATTCTTATTTTTTAAAACAATTTGAAATGTTAAATTTCATTTTTTTATGTTTTCAATATGTAATTTCCTGTTGTAGAGTAATTTTATTGTTTCATGTAGTTTTAAATTTCAGGGAATTCCTTACACTGATCTCTATTTTCCAGCAGTTATGTTTGTCTATAGGACACTTCTATACAATATCTTCCCTGAAACTGCCATGCTTAAGTTGTCAAATTTACTTTTTCCATATGAAAACAATTTTATTTAAGATGGAATATTTATAATAGAAAATAAGCTTGTAGAATAAGTAGTAAAACAAGACAGTCCTGAGCCAAATATAGAGAGAGAGAGAGAGAGAGAGAGAGAGAGAGAGAGAGAGAGACCCTGTAACCCCATATGGCCTGGAATTTAACCACACTAGCCTCTATACACTGAGATCTATGGCACAGAGATCTACCACCCTCTGCTTCCCAAGTGCTGGGATTAAAGGCATGCACCACCATGCCTAGCTGTGAGTCAAATATCTTGATGCTGATTAAAATAACTGTAACATGGATGATGGTAACACAGCTGTGTCTCTTGGAAAACAGTTGCCATGGGCAATGGATATAATATATGTCTTCAGTTATTTCAGTGGCTGTCATGTTATAATGGTTAATGTATAAGGCTTCAAACCTTCTAAGAAAAATTAATTGGCTACATCTGTAGAAGACAGAATATGCTCAATAAAGGAAGAAGTATGTTTGCAATATTTGGATTAGATGCACTCAGTCCCTAAAGAGTAAAATCTAAGAGTATCTTCACAGGAATAGATTCAGTTATGGATTCAATGCGTACTTTAGATGAATGGTAATTTTCCATGTCTCATCATGCCCAATTCATATTAGATTCTTTAACTAAATCGATGATCCTTTCAGGTCAAAGGTAAAAATAGTTTAGAAGCTTCAGCAACTGATGGACCTTAAACTTTCACATTAGTACAAATATTGGGTACTTGTTTAGTAACTCTATTTCTATTTTTATAAGTGGTGGGAATTTCATCTTTGTGTTTTCAGGGGGGCTTTCCACGTTCATACTGAGCCAGGAGAAAGTTTTTAAGAAATATGTTTGGGCAATCAGCTGCAATGACCTGGCATTTTTACTGTGTTTGACTACCACAGTTTTTAAATCTCTTTTTGAAGTGCTTGGATAGCTATGAGATTGTATGTGGAATTCTACATGTTTCTTATGTTTTCGGAAAGAGATTAGTTATTTATGGCATTCTGTTAAGGAAATGATAGACATTCTACTCCATTAATTTCTATAATTTTCCTTAGAAGTTAGTTCATATGGTTCAAATCCTTTAGACTGAAGTAAGTTTCCTATTGTTAATTATTATCTCATTTAGCATTTGCTAATGTGTTAGAAACTCATTTCATAAGACGAGGAGCAGAGGAAAGGAAATAGCTGAGTATATAAGAGATTCATCCCATAAACATTACAAATAGTAAACAAAAACCACTGTTCTTTGGAAGAAATTTTTGTGAAATATTGCATTAATAAGCAATATAATATAGAATTTTTCAAACTTAAAGACTTGATAAAAAAAATCATTATACTTAGTAATTTTCCTTACTAATTATTCCCAGAATTTTCTGAGAAACAATATAATTGAAAACTAGTATTACGAAATCTGTAGATAAGTGGATGGAACTTGAAAAATTTATACTGAGTGAAATAAATTAGGCACATAAATACATGTGTCACATGTTCTCCCTCATATATGAATCTTAGATTTGAATCTTTAAACCTGTGTCTTCAAACTGGAATTCCTACTGAAGCCAGAAAACAAGAAGGAGGGCATTCTGAGAGGTGAGCCTTAGGGGAGGAAAAGTACAATGTAGGAAATATAGTGAACAGAGACAGGGAATGATAGTTGTGGAAAGATTTTGCAGGTTGGAGTTTGGAGGATAGGGAAGATGAAGGGATGAAGAGGAGGTATAACCAAAATGAACCATATGGAAAAAGCCAAATGGAACACTGCACTCTTACAACCAAGTTAAAATATACAATTTATCAAACACAGAGCATGAGTTTGAATGGAGATATCTTGCATGGCAAGAAAAAGGTGCCTCCAGAATCTGTGATTTTAAATAAACAAAGAAACAAAGAAATAAAAAACAAAATTGTGTGGGATACCTCCTTTTGGTCACGGAGGCTTCAAATTAAGGCAGACTCTTGTCGTTCCTTTGGGATGCCCTACAAGACTAAATGATAAGGCCTTCTTGTTGAAAATATGAAACACCTTCGTTTTACGATATAGCAGAATCAAGCTTGAACTGAGCTGGAAGTTTTCTTTCTGCCATCTAGCTTTCACAGTGATAGAAGATCTATGCTTGCTACTGAAGTAGAAAAGATATTGGTATTGCCAAGTTATGAACTTTATCAACCATAACAACAACCTGTCAGGCAAGATATGTCCATGAGGACAGTGGAAGCATGGCAGCTCTTGGGGGCAACCAACCTTTCTCTGATTGGTTTTGAGGCCCTTTCCATGGGAAGGAATCCATACCTAGTATTTTAAACATGGTCAAAAGCCCATGGTTGGCAAGGTTAAAGGACCTAGGTAGAAATTGAGGTATCATCAAAATGTTTTCTAAATTATTTATATTTATACCCTAAAAAATATGCTACTTTAAATATATTAGCCTTATGAAGAAGCTTCTCTTTCCAGTGAATGGGGCGAATGAAGTCTAATGGTTACATAAGGGGCTGAGAATAAGTGACAGACCTAAAGAAAACATTTATATCATCCTCTCTAAGGCACAGGGAAAATGTGGAAGATGAGATGCACAGATTTTAAGAGGCAGAAGATAAGGAAAAAGGCTGCAAATTTTATTCTTCTGGGCAATACACAGAATTGTAAATAGGAATTCAGCAACTGCAGATGGCTGAGCTGGATTTACACAAAACCAGATATGTCAATAGCCAGGCATGGTTGGAGAACCCTACACTTCACTACTGAAACATTTGCTACTGAAAGATTCAGGTAGAGAGACTCAATGCATTTAGTTGTTGAGCTACTGTTGATCACACTAGGCTTCAATGGATAATCCTAGTCCAGTGATCACACAGATGGCCTTGGTTAAACAAAAAAGGCCACAAAGCAAAAATAAAAGTCTTACATCTACAAAAGTAAATGGTAGGAAGGAAATTCATTACATAAGTGTTTGAAATTGTATAACTAAAGGCTACATAATAAGAAACAGTGCCAGACAGGAGAAACCTTCCCTTGAGTTGTTGGCCAGGGTAGTCCAAGAGTCTCTAAAAATCACAGGATTTTTGCTACAGGCCTTGATTACTTTTAAGAACTTGATGGTAAGACCCTATTGCTGAATATAGGACATACTTGGACACAGGATTTGGGGTAATGGGGCTGGAACTGACCTAGAAGCCACCTCCCCTGAAGGCTAGCTCTCATAGCTTTGGAGAGCATTATGCAAGCTGCTAAGGGAAAACATCATTGAATAGTCCAAACTCAGCTTCAAGGTCTAAAAACCAAATCAGTGACCAGCACAGCAAACAATATTGGTGCAGTAGTGGCACTTTTATATTGGGAGTACAGCTACCTAATTGGACTTAAGCCACCTTAATGGGAGGAAATCCATGGGTGTGGTACTGTAACTGCAAACCTAGCCAAATACACATAGCTGGAAAGGTCATAGATCTTATAGAAAACCCCAATACTGTCATACCTCTAGATAAACAAAATTTCTTACTATGTGCAAAATATGGATTCTGAAATTTACAGACAAGTATACTAGTCACCACCCATCAAAGAAGCTTCTTTTTCAAGAGACAGAGATAATTAGATTTCTACAACTGATTATACCCATAGGTTGTCTATGACTTGCCCTAGCCTAAGTGGTATATCTAAGCTTCACTCTATACATAAGGCTCATGGCATAGAACAGGGAATGAAGAGAAGACTAATGAATCTTTCATTTCTCATCAATGAAGTTCGTGCAACAGAAGGCCACAAATGCAAAAGTTCACAAATGGCCAAAACTCAGAGAATAAGAATCTTCAGAGTATGGGTCCTTGGATAGGACTCCTATTTTAAAATCCACCCACCAGGCCTCAGGGACCATTGTGGAAGATTTTAAGAGCCAGGAAGGAAGTACATGACCATATGGAAACAGTCCTACAGGTTCTTGGGACTCTTCTCATACGAACCTACAGCAATGGTGTCAGCATGCACAAGACCCCTGTAAACTTAAGCAAACAAAAACCCATCACAGAACTGTGGAAATGAACAGCAGGCCCCAATCTTAGCTGAAGAATTATTGGCAGTTGATTAGTGCTGGGTGAAGAAGAGCTGATCTTAAAGGGAGGGATTCTAGATAGGCTGACTAAATCCCAGTAGATGAACTCACACCGAGGGACATCTGGGGATACTAACTTTACATGATAGGCCTTAATACAAATTACATAATGGATGAACGCTAGTGGAAGGGGTTTGGGAGGGTGTCAAAGGGGAAGGGGGTGTAAGGATGATTTTTTGTATGAAATAAAAAAATTAAAATTTTTTAAAAGAAAATTTCAAAGAACTGTTAATTCATAATAAATAATTAAATAGAAGTTGTATGTTATTTGAAAGTATGACCATATCTTGATAAATAAAGATTAGAAAATAGTGCTTTTTAAAGGGTACAAATATTTGATTGTGGTTATTTTTAAAATAAATAACTCATCTTTTGGAGAGATATATTGACATACACAAGTGAAATGATCTAGTATCTAGGATTTCTTTAAAAATAATAAAAAACATAGGGTTGGAGAGATGGATCAGTGGTTAAGAGCACTGGCTGCTCTTGCAGAGGAATCAGGTTTATTACCTAGCACCCACATGGTGGTTAACTTCATAACTCCAGTTCCATGGGAAATAGATATCTTCTTTTGATCTGTAGGCTTTGTAAAACATGGGTGACTTAAATACATGCAATCAACACACACACACACACACACAGATACACACACACATAAATAAACTTTAAAAAAAAGAATGTTAACAAGCAACAGTTCTCCCCACCTCAAGAACTAGGCCCAGAATGTGCTGCTCTGGGGATGGCTGAACTTTGCCTGGAATGCAGTTTGCCTTAGGACCAGCTTGATATGTTAGCCAGAACTCCATCCACCCTGCTGCCATCTCCACACTCATTCCTAGCAGTGATTGCCCACCTCACACACTGGCTCATCCTAGAATCACTCTTTCCATAAAAATCAAAAGTGATAAAATGAATATCAGGAAAACTAATTAATGTTGCTAGTTACACATTGTTGGAGAGGTCATAGAGCCCAGAGAAGAATCTACTACACCACATTCTTAGACCAAAATAATTTCTTACTATATTCTAAATAAGTATCCTTGTATTCATAAGTGTACCCCTCATCAGAGAAGCTTCTTTTTGTAACAGATGGAGGCTATTACAAAATTTCACCACCAGTCAAAATACAAAGAATAATTGATAGTGAGATGCCAAGCCCTAGGTCATACATCTATAATGTGATCTCTACGCCTATGACTCAGGGAGCATCATGGAAGAGGGTATGGACAGACCATAAGACCCAGAGGGACTAGATACCTGCTGTTAGTTAATGCATTCTAGAGATAGATAGGAAACCTGAACCTGTGAAATCTCTACAACATGATTGCCTAACAGTCTCTACATAATGACAAAATGGTTAAATGCCAATGAGGATGGGGAAATTCATCTGGTCCCATGTCTAGATGAAGAGCTATAGGCAATCAATAGATGCTGAGGGGAAAGAATCAGTTTTGTTCCAGGGACTAGTGCCCTGAAAGGTTATCTAATCCCATCTTGCAGCATGGTAGAATATTTAATATTTTGCTACATGTCTCTTGGATTATTAAGTGTTCTCACAGAGCTGTGGAAAACCTTGTCAAAGACAAGACTATGAGGCAATGGTCTGCAATATCTTAACATATAATAAAATCTTCTGGAACACCTTTATCATTCCATTGCCCACCCTAGATATAAAAAGTCTGAATCTCTGATGACATTTAAAAGTTACTATTTAAAAGTGATTCTAATGTTAAATTAATACAGGGAAGTTTGGCCTTAAGGGGAAAAGAGATCAGAAGAAAACAGAATGCAAAAACACAAAGAAAGTTTGCTAATAAACTCTTAGTTACTGCATTAATATTTTATTTTTGTCTATTATATTCTATTTTTAGTCTGCTTATGGATTATTGTTTTATTCTGTAATAAAATGGTTTTAGATATAGTTCATCATTCTGATTTTATCTCCATTAAAGTGAGATATTTAACATAAGAAAGAATGGTTTATGGTGAAGTTACTATAGAATTGGAATGCATGAAGAGCTCCTTGCATTTCCCCCAATATAACTTCAACATACCAATTCAAATGTATAGTATCCTTTAATGTAGTATGTGACAATCATTTTGCAATGAATATTTTGTTGTTGTTGTTGAAAATGTAATGGATAGGTGGAGAGATGGCTCAGTGGTTAAGAATACTTGCTATTCTTCCAGAGAATCAGAGGATCTGGGTTCAATTCCCAACACTCACATGGTATCTAACAATCATCCATAGGTCTCATTCCAGAGGATATGTGGGGCATTGCACACATGTGGTATACTTACATACATGCATGCAAAACAGTCATACATGCATTATTATTTATAATAAATAAAATATTTTTTAAAAAGATAAAATGAAATTAGTACAAATTGAGAATTTTAGTTCTAGAATTTCAACATCATGTTTTAGAGTTAATGCATGGCTTAATAGAGATACAAAATTTAATCTCTATGCAATTGATGCAATAGCCCCCAAATTAGAGAGCTCCACTTTTGCCTTTCTTAATAATCTCTCATTGATATCTGGAACCTAGAGAGAATTTTTTAAGGCTTTTGGGCATTCTCTGACATACAATATAATTTGATGACATTTATATCCCCTTGCCCATCCATACCTCCCTACATTCCCCTCCCCCACTCAATTCAATGTACTCTCTCTGGATAATAAAGCCTAGAGCATCTAACTTGAATCACCAAATGTTCTCCAGTGTGTGTTCATCCACTAGAGCTCACATAGGACTTATGCATGCTGCCACCATTGCTGTGAGTTCACATGAGTAACTGACAAGCTGTCTGGAGAACTCCAATCCCCATGGTCATCCAACACCTCCAGCTCCCACAATCTCTCTTCCTCCTCCTCTGCAAGGACTCCCAAGCCCTGAACTCCAGAAGCCAGATAGAGGCATCCCATTTAGAGACTAGCTCTCTACAGCCCCTTCCTACTCACATATCAAATAGCGGTAAATTTCTGTGTCAATCACCATCTGCTGCATAAGGAAAATTCTCCTGTGAGAGCCAATAGATGCACTGATCTTCAACAGTGGACGAGCACCTGATCCAGCACAGTCCACTCTGATCATCCCTTCTGAGACTGGGAATCCATACTACCATGAGGGTGCCACAGTTATATCTCACGGGAGGGGACCACAACTCCAGTTCACAGGAGGGTAACCACAGCTCTGACTCACAGGAGAGGACCTTAGCTCCAGCTCAGAGGAAGGGTCCATGACTCCAGCTCATGGGAAGCGACCACAGCTCCAGCTCACAGAAGAGGACCACGGCTCCAGCTCAAGGGAGGAGACCACAGCTCCAGCTCACAGGAGCACACCTCAGCTCCAGCTCACAGGAAGTACCACAGCTCCAGGTCACAGGAAGAACCACAGCTCCAGCCCTCAGGAGAGGACACTGGTAGCTCACAAGCAAGGATCACAACACTAGCTCATGGGAAGGGACCATGACTCCAGCTCACTGGAAGGGACTGCAGCTCTAGTCCTCTTTCTTTCCTTGAGTTCTCAGGCTCTCAAACAGTGTTTTTCTCTGCATGTCCTTCATGCCCTCGGAGGTTGGAAGAAGGTGTTGGATCCCCTGGAACAATACTACTTCATTTGACTGGATAAAATTTTTCTCCTCTGCTTAAAATCTTTCAGATGTAATCCTCAGGATAGAGGGGATGGGTCCAAGATGACCAGGTGCCTGGGTCCCATTCCTGCCCACCCTGGGGTGGGGCATGACAACAACAGGGGACCTCCATGGCCATGCTGCAGAAGCTCATGAAGACTGAGTCACTCAATTCGTTCCAGCAGGAGCAGCAGCATCAAAAGCCCCTGCCACTGGCATTGTTTTCCAGATGGCTGTCGACTTGTGAAAATTTTGAGGAACCATGTAGTGTTTCATCTTTGGTATCGTAGGCTTCCGTAATCATCTGCAGCTTCAACTTGGCCATGATTTGATTGGATTCTTGTATGAATTCTGACTTGAGGTTCCCTTTGTCCATGGCAGCAGTCAAATGCTTGTGCACTTTGGTCAGCTGGGCCTGGGGTGGGGGGAATGGCTCCCTGCAGCAGGGGCTTCTCCTTCAAGTGCTGCTCTAGCTTCAACTCCCAGAGGAGTTCAGTCATGTCATTATTGGCAATGGCTTGGTCAACAGATGCTTGAAGAGCTCAGGGGTCCACACACATTGGCACTCAGAGTGGCAGCACTAGATCTCCATCTCCATCTTCAGCCACAAGCTAGCATTCCTGGTTGCCATGTTGGCCTGGATGAAAGCAGAAGCCAGGCCTGGTGGCTGTGCCCTGCCTTGACATATACTATAAGTAGAGTAGCTTTTTATCTAAGTTTTAAAATTTTTTTTTATTATTTTTATTTTATGTGCATGAGTATATTGCCTGCATGTGTGTAAGTGTACCACTGTCTTGCAATGTTCACGGAGGTCAGAAGAGGGTGTTGGATCCCCTGTAACTGGAGTTGTGGATGGTTGCTGGCTGTCATGTGGTTTCTGGGAATTGAACCTGGGTCCTCAGCAATAGCAGCCAGTACTCTTAGCTGCTGAGCCATCTCTCCAGCCCCTTTGGATAGGATTTTAATACCAGAATATCAATGGATTGGAAATTTCCACTGGGAATGGGCTTAATGACTCAACAATGCTCTGTTCTTGATTCCCCTATGAGGGAATTCACTAATGATGGAGCATCAGCTATGGTCATATATTGGCACCCTTGGCCAAATTCAAGGATTTAAAAATTATTTTTATTTTACATGTATGAGTTTTTTTCTGCATGTATGTAAGTGCACCCACATCGTGCAATGCCAACAGAAGTCAGAAGAGGGTGTTGGATCATTTGGAACTGGAGTTACAGACAGTTGTTAGCTACCATGTGGGTGCTGTGATTCAAACCTGGGTCTTCTGCAAGAACAGCCAGTGCTCTTCACTCTTGACCCATCTCTCTAGGCCCAAAATTCAAGTTTTTAACATAAAGTAGCTGTTTGTCTTTAACTCTGGAAAATGTCTGCTACTGGGGAGGACTTAGGTTTTCTAAAACCTCTTACTTGCCAAAGTTCTAGGCTCTTGGTAGACTACTAGCATTATGGCTTATAAAGTATCTGCAAAGCATTTGAGTAGTATTTGAGAACAATACATTTTCTCAAGCTATTTTTTTATTTTAAGCAAAAGTTGTAGTTTTTTTTTATTTTAAATGATAAATATATCATCCAAAATCTGATATTCATTTTTCCCTATAATTCAGGTACATGAATAATAAAGTGAATTCATTACTAGTCAGTTTTGAAGAAAAGTTCCATATTTTTCAGAATACACACAAGTAAGACTGCATAATAACTAAAATTAATCTCATGAAAGTCAAAAGGCAAAGATTTCATCAACATTTTGCCTTCCTTGAGTCTGCATAGATATGCTGACATAGGACTTTTGGTGCTTAAAAACCCATTTTAAATTCCAGTAGCTACTGCTGAAATTATGTACGTCATTTATATTTAATGTTACAAATATACTGATGGACTATTACCAACATCAAATTTTATGTTAAGATGCTTGATTAATGCTGTAGTAAAGTAATGGGAACAATACAATTAGAAATTTTAGAAAAATTTTCATGAAACTACTTTGTTTAAGAGATATGTATTATATGAGTTTTAACAAAGTCATAGCTAGTGGACATCTATACATCTATTGAACTCAGTTCTTCTGATTCAGGGGTCCGTTCGTATTTTTTCCATTTACAAAGTTGGACTGGATCCGGTCCTGTTTATACTTTTAAATCACTGGAACAACATTCAGAAAGTATTTATACCTGTGTACCAGGCTCAACTGATTAAAACGGAATCGTAGAGTTGTGGCCTTCTAATCAGTATTTTCTAAGTCTTCAGAATGGATTCCAGTGCAGAGTAATGATTGATGCTCAAAATTATCAACCTACCATGCCAAATTGTTCTTCAACATAAGAACAGTTTTTGCATGAATGATGTTTCCACTTGGAACACTTGACTCTAAGTTAAGCATCTCTACCCTGACCAACCATCAACAAAAATCTTAAATAAAACTGAAGTTTAAATAACAAAGACATGGATGAGTCTTTGGATGACCATCACACAAGTGGTCAAAACTGTAACATTCTTTTTTAAAAAAAAATTCATTTACTTATTGTGTTTGAGTGTATTGCCTGCATGTATGTAAGTACATCTATGTCATGCAAAGCCTGTGGAGGTCAAAAGAGGGTGTCAGATCCCCTTGGAGCTAGAGTTATGGATGGTTGTTAGCTGCCATGTGGGTACTGGGAACCAAACCTGGGTCCTCTGCAAAGTGCAGTCAGTTCTCTTAACCACTGAGCCACCTCTCCAGCCCTATGTAACATTCTTTTAGTAGAATCCTCCATTCTGCTTTCTTTAATGTAGTAAAAGCATTTCAAAATACAAATCTTGGAAAGTAATGGGTGCAGCTTCAAATCTGTCAATATGCTACAACACATTATTGTAACCTTAGGATTTGCTTGAATCCATATATAGAACTCACACATTGCTTTGTAAATTGTTTTGAGAATTATATTGAAAATATTTATTTTCTCTCAACAGTATCACTTTTCCATTGCCAGAAGATGTTACAGATGAGTAAAACTCTCCAATGTAATAATTTTATTACTTCAAAATCTATGGCTTGATATTACCATCATAAATCACTGAAACATTTAATTGCAAGAAAGAAGAGAGAAGGCGCAAGCAGGAAAACAAAAGGAAAGAACAAATCTGAGCATGCCATCATGCTGAACTAGAGGTTCTCACAACACATACAAGAAGCTCTATTTTTTCTGTGTACAAATTGCTCCTCCCATCTATATTTATAGTAGGTATATTTTTCATTTATCAAGCATGCTTTAATAACTCAAGCTCTAAGAATTTAGAGACTATAGAATGGCATTCATGACACATTTTCTGGCTATAATAGAAGGTGAACTTGAGAAACATATTTTCAATGTATAAATTAATGAAATATATAAAATATTTGGTATATTTAATCAGAAAATAAAAATGATTATTTTTATAATGATGACCAATAATATAAATAAATGAGTACTTTGTTATTCAAAGGATATTTCAAAGTTCTTGAAAGTCTGTTTTGGACATTAAAATTCCTTAATAATACAGTAATTTATTGATTAAAATGAAAAATGATACTTCATCAAGGAGTTCATATGGTACTTACCAATCTCTCTACTCACAAGGATAATATTTAAGCTGTAAAGTGTATAGTCAAAATACAATATTTTCATTGTGCTGACAGTTAAGCTTTTTATACTTCCTTTAAGTTCCTAGTATAGGTACTAATGATCTGTCAACTAAGGAAAGTTCTTCTTACCTTCCCAAAGGTTAGACATTAATAGAAAGATTTTTTTCATTATCCAGTTTTCTGACATTCGTTTTTCTAATCGGATATTTACAACTACTTCTATTTAAGGCAATAGGTATTAAATTCTCCTCACCTTCCCGAAATGGCTGTAATCTCTTATGAGCTTAGAGATTCTTACAAAGTTTGATTTTTTTGTTTTTTGGTCTTTTTCAGACAGGGTCTCCCTGTAGCCCCAGCTGTCCTGGAACTCACTATGTAGACCAAGTTAGCCTTTAACACACAGAGATCCACCTGCCTCTTCCTTCCGAATGCTGGGATTAAAAGCGTGCACCACCATGCCTGGCTTGCAAAGTTTGATTTTTAAGAAGCTCTAATATGTATTCAGATCAGAGTGACAAGCATAATATGTATTCAGATCAGAGTGACAAGTGTAGTGTTAAGCCTTCTCTTGCATTGTAAATGTTATAAAATATCACATAAATTAAGATTTGGCCAAGGTATGATACAGACAACTATTATATACCAGAGCAGTTAACTAAGAGACAAGTAAAATCTTCATACTCAAGTCTTGCTATTATACTGTCTAAATTAATGTCACTTTTAGAATTCTGCTATATGGAAAGAAAGAGTAACCTGCTTTGTTTTCTTGCTTCACCAGTTTGCCCATGTACCAGTTTCCTTTGAGAAGTAACTTAAGAGCCACCAAAACTGTATATATAGCTACTACCAAGACAGTTGTGACTCTTCCTTGTGAAGCCGACACCCACGCTTCAGTGTCCCTTGTCTTTCGCCTGAGTGACTTTTTTTCTATTAACCACTATGTTTAAATCTATGCAAAAATCTCTTAATAAACTTCAGCTTTGCTTAATATTGGTTCACCCTGAAAACATTCTCTGCAGTGAAATTATAAATTTAATCTTCACCTGAGTAGAGAAACCTTGAAAAGAACTGGTCAGCCTGTTGCAGGTAGCAGATAAGCATGTACCTCTGTCTCTGACCCATCCTCCTTTCCATGAATGACACCAGTAGCTCCACTTTTAATATTACCTGATTTAACTGCACATGACAGAATGAAAGAAAACAGAAATACGGGTTCATGAAAAACAATGGCTATAGCATTACGAAGGAGAATACCGTCAAGACCAATTTCTTCTACATTTCCTCTGCTGAAATTACTTTTCCAAATAGTGTTGTCCCATTGTTTGGAGCAGTCATATATAATTAAGCTCTGGGGTGCTGTAGTCAGTGCAACAGATATTGTCCAAGATAAGATAAAAACCCTGTGGAGTCAAAAGTGTTTTAAGTCATAAAAGAAATCTCACATGCAACATTTTGAGAACCACTGACCTATCTGTATGGAAGTTGACCAGTGAAGACCACAGATCAGACAACTCCATGGGGGAGGAACAGCAGTTTATTTCCAAGCAAACAGACCACTGGGCTGCCTCTCAGAGAGCAGAGAAACAGTAGCAAGGTGGGAAGTCAGACATCTTTTATAGGCAGTTATGTGGTTGGGTAACTTTCTATGATGTAGGCTGGAAAGCTTACTTCAGGATTGGTTGGTCTCCCGGTAAACAGAAGGACTTTCCTGGGGCTAAGCTCAAACCTGCCATTTTAGAATGCTGGGAGCTCTGCCACCATTTTAGGAGCCTGCCAGGAACCTAACACTATCAATTATCCCAAAAGGGTCAATGATAAAATGGTGAAGGCAAGGTTTCCTCAGGAATATCAGTCAACCATTTTCATAATTTTGTCTTTTTCTTTGGATTGTGACCATTAATTAAAACTCACAAATATAATAATTTAATTATCAAATTAGTGAAAAATGTATTCCTCAACTGTGGTATTGTTACCTAGATCAAACCAACATACTTTCTCTCTAGCTCAATTATTGCAGATACTACTGCATATAAGTGTCAAAGTATCTGTCTTCCTCACCAAATTATATTTTCCCACTTTATTTCTCCTGCATCTGTTTTGCTTTAGTGTGTGTAGTGAGGGTATAAATGAAAAATAAATATGAATTAATATTTTATGAATTTAAGGTGCTTATATTTTAAAAGAGAAACCAAAGTGAAGATAATGTATTTCACATAGGAAGTAATGGAACTACGGTTTACAGGGAACTTACACTTCTGTAAATCTGAAATGTCAGTGAAGGCATATAATATAAAGTATTACTTGGTTTTACAAGTTTAGCAAAAGAAAGAGCTCACATTTCTCCCAGTAATGCCTTCAGAAGGACTCACACAGTAACCCCAAACACTGCATAGATAAGAGTTGCATTTTATAAATTTGGTAGACAGCTTTGTGCTGAGATTTGTAGTCTTTCTTATCAATGATTTTTGCTACAAGAAGCCATAACAACTAGGCCACAAAGATAAGAATGCAAAAACATACAAAACACAAGAGGTTTTAGGAATATTACGAGGATGTCCTGTTTGTTCTGGGAACCCTAGCTTGGAAATGTCTACCAAATTTATAAAATTTCATGGTATGCATACATATTTTATCCTGAGTTCCTACAATCTT
>NW_008354017.1:527033-613336 GCF_000622305.1 Nannospalax galili | reverse complement strand
TATATTCACTATATATAATATCATATATATATATATGATTAAATTAAGCTATCTGTAATGGAGCAATAAAATCCCTATAAGACACCACAGATAACAAATGAAAAGCCAGAAAGTGTGTCAGAAAGGAGTGACTGCCTTTGGAGGTGTTGGTCAATGAGCCTCCATAGACCCCTAATTATCACAGGCTATTGCCAACACTCTTGATTACTGTTCAGAATTTGACAATAAGACCCTTTTGCTGAAGATACGACGTACTTGAGTCATAGACCATGGAGAGGTCCAGTTAGTACTGGGTTGAATGCTTCATCCCTGCTATGCATCTTACCCAGCTGTGAACCATACAAGATACAAAAATGACCAGCTTGGCAAAATATGCCCATTACTGCCATACTGGAATGAATATCATGGGAATAATCAACCACTTTATACATGGATTTAATGTTTTCTCCACAAAATGAAACCTGTATATGGTACTGTTATCGGGGCCAAGAATTTATTATTATAGGTCCTAGAAAAGAGCCTACTGCTATTGTTCTACTAAATGGATATAGTTTTAAACTGACTCCTAATGACATTGTTATATTCAATGATTACTGCATCTCTCAGCCCTCATCAAGGAAACTTCTTTTGGCAATAGATGGTGATTATCACAGAGACCCAAAATTTGTCAAGGTACAGAGAATAAAAGACTTTGGAATATTCAGCACTAAATCGGACAACTCTATCACAGCCTCTTCTCTCAAGGTTAATTATGGTGGAAGTGAGATTTTATAAGCTAGAATTGGTGGATGACAGCAATGACTGTGTTTTTTATATACAACTGGGCAGAAGCATCTATGCATTCACAGAGGCTGTGGCAGCATGCACAAGATGGGTAAACTGAAGTCAAACAAAATCCCAGCATGGAGAGGGAATGTAGGCTCAATGCCCCACCACTAGCTGAAGAGCTATGGTAAATTGATAGCTGCTTGGAGTGGGAAAGCCAGTTTCCTTTAAGGGTGTGGTCTTTGGTAGGTCAACCACACTCAAATGGTTGGCCCCATGACCAAGAATATTGGGGCAGCAAAATTGTTCACAATGGGTTTAACAGGAAAAGAATACACAAACGTGGTTGGAGAGGGATGGGGTGGGGGATGAACCTGGAAGGAATTGGGGAAAGAGGAGGGAGAATATGGTAAAAATACACTCTATGAAACTCTCAAATTATTTAAATAAAGATTTTGAATACCTACAAAATTTAATGTCTCATGAGACTTTTTTTTTAAGTAGCTTCTCAAAGGTTTACCTGTACATTTGTTCTGACTGATGAAAATTAGCAAAGTGAAAATTATAACAGAATGTGATTTCTGCTTTGATTTTAGTTTCAGCAATCAGAATCAATTCATTTTTGCACTATGGTTTTTTAAACTTAGTTACTGTGAGTCCATAATGAATGTATGCAACTTTTTATAAGCTGATTTTTATTAAATTTTTGAAATATAGGTTTGGGAAGTTTTTTAGTTTTTCAGGTCAAAGAATATTTTTTTAACCAATCTAACTAGAATGGTATCAACTGTGCTCAGTGGAGAAAATGAAATCAAGACAGAGAGCTTGCTAAACTGAGTGAGGACTGTCACTGCCAAGATCTCTGCAAAATTTGGATAGGCAAAGGGGAGCCATAAAAACATCTGGATAGAAAAGAGGTTAACATTCTGGTCATCAGCAATCTATATTTTTCTCCTAAGTGCTGAAAGCCAACGCCACAACAGAAAGAAATTGACCCTGCCAAGCATCCTTGTAAACATGGTAATATTGTCCTGCTGGCAAACAAAATAATGGTTTTTCACTGGAGAGTTCTTATCTTTGGAATGCTTTTAGCAGAATATGTCCCATCTATCTGAGTTGCTTGTGGTAAACAAATCTGGAAACTGAATTTATGACGCATGGCTCCCTAAAAATGTCACAGAAGATGTGTAATTATATAAGGGTGAGTGGAGATATTTCCTGATGAAAATAGCCTCTTCCTGGCAAGTGCTGTGACTTCACACATCAATTAGAGATTGAGCATTTGACCTGAAGTTGCAGTCTACTGTAGCATAGAAGGTCTTGGGAACTGCGCTGAAGGACCAGGATGTCTTCTGCTGGGCTAATGACTTGTAATGGCTTGTAAAAATTGGTAAAATTATTAGTAAAACTTCATATGAATGAAACTTAAATTTACAATTCTTACTGGGATATCTATATTTTAGATTATTTTCAATAATGCAGATGAAATAAGTATCTGCTGATTTTAATTATTTAAATGAAAAAATATGGTGGAAAACTGGGACAGCATAGATTCTTAGTGAAGTCTAGTGTTTGGAACAGAATTCTGCTATTACAAACAGACATTATGCTGAGTAACATTCAGAATGAGACTCCATTTTTCTGGAACACCAGGTATTATCTACATAAAAGAATGAGAATAAACCAGCCCTAAGCCATGTTTAGCTTCACCAGATGACAAGTAGTTGAGTATAAGTCATTCACAAATGAAACTAATTTTCTATAGTATATAGTTGGGCATTTAATTAAAGCAAAATTGTTTTGTAAATTACCACTATGACTCTCAAAATGTATTTGGAATAGAAAACATTTTCATGTATTCACATGATGAGACTCACATAGATCCTTGCTTATCTTTAAATGAGCACAGTAGTAAAAAATAGAATGAAACTTTCAAATGGATATATGGTGAAAGAAACTATAAAATTATTAAGGTCTTACTGATGGCTTAAGCCTTCAAACTGTTTTTTTTTTGTACAGTCTATAATTCCATCATTATTTCCTCTTAAGAAAACAAGATATTGAAATACAGAGTAGCAATTGTGTCCAATGTATTAAAATCAATAGTGCATCAAATTTAAAGGGTATTTATTTATTATGCACATTCATGATGTCAAGGCTTTTCTTAAACTAGGAATGCAGAGAGAGTTCAGAGATGGTCACAGGAATGACTGAGCCTCTCTACTTTGTTATGCTAGCCAAAAACAATGTGAATATTCCCTTATTAAAACGAAGGTCATTATATTATTGATGTGTAGAGCAAGGTATACAGAACACTTAACTCTTTAACTGGGAGTCTGCTTTATGTAGACAATCTTATTTGGCACAAGCTAGTTCCCTCTGATGTAGTCACTGTTACTGTCCTGACTTTAAGCTGAAGGCAGGAGAAATGAGGCCCTCTCCAAAACCAGAAATGCCAGTATGGACTCAGATGTGTATGGATCAAAATCTGTATTTCTTCCCCTCTATTATTTCCTCTCTCTTGTTCACTTACTCTCTCTCTCTTTCTTGCTCTGTTTTACCCAAACTTTTAGACTCAGTGCAGTCTTGTCCTACTCAAAGGTGATAATTTCTTTCCCCTCACATGTTCTCCACAAAAAGAAATTACTTCCTAGTACTTCTCGAATCTATGCCAGAAAATACTTGTCTTATCATCTAACTCAAATGCTTAGAGATGCATTTTAAAATTAAAGGTGATCACAATTGCTATAAATTATCTTAAGAATACTAAATACTTATTGATTAAATATTTGTTAGCCAAATATTCTAATAATTGAATATTCCAATAAGAAGAAGTTTACTTTCAATTTTTCACATGCCAATTGAAGAAAAGCAAGGTAAATGTGGAAATATATTTTTTATTCTATTCATTTTTGAAAAATATTTATACTTATCATGTGCCAATCACTGTCATAGGTGTTGGTGATAAATCAGGGAACTAAAAAAAGATCCTGGATTTATGGGAACTTCTACTTTCTAATCAATCAGTCACTAATGAGTATATTTACATTTTTTTAATGTTCATCTTTCATATGTTAAAAATCATATTCATGCATACCTTTAAGTTTTCAAGTGTTTGCTGCTAAAGGAATATTGAGGACCTCTGATAGTTTGAATGAGGATGCCCCCCATAAGCTCCAAGTATTTGGACATTTTTTGCCAAGTTGGTGGCGCTGTTTTGGGAGGTCATAGAAAGTGTGGCTATGCTGGAGGAAGCATGTCACTAGGGACAGGCTTAGAGAGTTCTTAAACCCTGCTGGATCTCAAGTTGCTCTCTTGTTTCCTGTGCCTGCATGATGATGTGAGCATTTAGTGCCCCCGCCCAGCAACCTTGGCTACCATGCCTCTCCACCATGATGGACTTTTGCCCCTTTGGAACCCTAAGGTAAACTCTTCCTTTTATAAGTTCTCTTGGTCATGGTGTTTCTATGACCAAGCAACAGAAAAGTAACTAATACAGGACCTTAACATTTATCTATTCTGGATAAACACAATGGGAATATTACTATAAAAATAAAACAGAATATTGAAATGCTTAATACACAGAATCTATAAACAAACTATTTATGTTTCTAATGCCATTTATCTAATTATTTAGTGATTCTTGAGTTTGAATTAAGGGCCTTAGGTTTGTGTATACTGAACTACATCCCCAGCTTTTGTTTACAAGTAAGTGACAATCTAAAGACCAATGACTGGGAGGTGGAGACTTCCAGGCCACTGGAGGCTTGCTCATGTGAGCCTGTGGCAGTGGACATTGAGTGCAGGAACCATGTCAGCTCAATTAAACATGGGCCCAAAGGGGAGGTGAGAAATAGGTGGCAGGCAAGCACTGGATTGAGAACTATTTGAGGCTTATCGCTACTGGATGAGGGAGAGTATGGCTTACATACGATGACTGGATGGGCTGACTAGACTTCACTGGACACATTTACACTAAAGGACATTGGGTACAAACACCTGAATGAATAGGACTCAGCATATATGGTGGAGTGCATAGGGTTCAGAGGGAAATCGGGGAGGTATGGATGGAGGAGGGGTTCTGTATTTGAGGTGGAAATGTATGAAATTTTAAAAGCTCCATTAAAACAAAAAGTGGTGGTATAGTAGGTCACGTGGGATTCCCTAAATAGAATATTTATTTACTCTTGGTTGGGTAGAGGTGATCCATAATTAATTCCTTACTATTTTCTTCATCTGCCTATTTGCTTTTTGCCTAAATTATTTAACAGCTTTAGAAATCTTATTCAAGTCTCAGTTGATTCCTTCCAAAGTACTTGTAAGTTTATGTATATAGCTATGTTTGAATAAAAAAAAAATTTGAAACTATGTACTCTGACAGAGTGTGCTTTATTGCTTTTCTACATTGAATATTCTTGTGAGCTGATAAAATGGAGGCAGTATATTTAAGAAACACATACATACCATCAGTTGTCTTGGGAAGGCATCTTTGTCAGTGTCTTCAAACTCTTCTCAAATCACCACTCATATCAAGTCTACCTGCTTCATAGGGACTTGCTGAAAATGTCAGACCTGTGTTCATTGCACCATACCTGGGGAAAGTCAGCCTAGGATGAAAAAGATGTGATTCTGGTTAGGAAATGCTGGAACTGAACGTTAAAAATTTTAATTACAACCTAATAAATATTTGTATAAAATTTTATTATGAAAAGTCGATTTTTTTCACCAGTATTTTTCGTGTTCTAAATTCTTTACCAAGGTGTCATGCATAAATTAAGGTAATGACAGCCCTCTGCTTTTGCTAGGCCTCCAAAGACAATTTCATGAACCAACTTCCTGTAATATTAAGAGTAATATATACTCTCAGAAAAATGCATACCATTTATCCTAAGCCAGATACAAATCTACTCTGCATATATTTATTGAAAAATTAGCCTTAAATCAGTTGCTTAGATATGTGCTTTTCCTACTTTAAAGAGATTGCCACGGCAGAAGGCTCAGGGTTTTCACTGTAAGTAATTTGGAGGAAATCAACATAGATACTTCACCAAACTCACAGAAAGTGGAGAAGGACTCAGCATTATCTAGTTTAGATCTTCCTCTCTCCTAAAGTCAGGTATACAAATTCAATTATGTAAGTTAGGAACACTCAGGGGTTTCAACTACTCTTTGAATGACTGAAAAATCAAGCAAACAAATCACACTCGCCTGGGTTGAATAGCATAGCTCTCAAAGCTTACCTACCTGAAATCCCAGAATGTTACTTTATTTGGAGATAGAATCTTCCCAAATATCCACAGTGAAATGATGTCATATTAGATTTGAATGAGCCTTAAACACAATATCTTCAGTTCTTAAAAGAGGGACATGTAGAAACACAGAAATGAGGAATACATAGTGACAATGAATGTGAAGAATTGAGTGAAGTCCCTGCAAGCCAAAAAATGTTAAGACTTGCTGGCAATTCCCAAAGGCTGGGACAGTTCAGGAAACAGCGTTCACTAAGCCATCAGGAGAATGCCCTTACTGTCATCTGGCTTTGTACATCTAGTCTCCAGAACTGCAAACAAGGTTTTTCTGCTGTTTTATGTCTTCCAGGTTGTAATAGTTTGCTCTGGTAGTCCTAGGAGACTAATACACAACCCATTTTTAAACATCATAGCCAAGATAGAATAACTCCAGATGGATAATATTAGGGAATACATTTAAAAAAAGTCTGATTTTTATCTTTTAATAGAACAATTCTATTATTTCAATTAAAATTATCATCTGATATACAACATTCAAAGATATCAGTTGTCTCTTAAAATTTTTAAATTTGATTTTATGAACTTTATTGACTTCCGATCTTATCTATTACATGTTTTTTTCAGAAATTTTGAACTCAACAGGTGAACAACCCCAGGTTTTTGTTAAATTGATCTCAGTTTGAGACTGTACTATCAACCCCCTAATGTTTTTAATTTGGATTTTTAATGCCAGTCTATACTCTAATCTGTGTTGCATGAAGATCTGATAAGCTTTTTTGTGTTTTTATCTAAGTCTGATAGAAATGCCCAGTCTAAGTAAAGTTCTTAAAAATATGGTCAAAGAAAGCGGCATGTCAACATAGCATTTACTCTGAGCAAACCAATAAATTTTTCAACATTTCTTAGGAAACAATGTGGTTATAGAGGAAGCAATAAAATAACATCAATACAAGCCAATGCTCCGTTATACACCCAGCCAGACTGTCACAAGCTGCTTAATATTTCTGTGTTCCTTAAAACTTTAGGGATATTTATATTGTTATATTAATTGCCCCATGAAAGTACAATTAAAAAATAAAATCAAGTTATTTTGGTATAATTAATTTGAGGAGAAATTTAATTGTTTTACATCCCTGCCAAATATTTACAAACTAGCTATTTGCTCTTTTTAAGGAAGAAATTAATATTTTCAATAAATTTGTGGTTTCTGAAGTGAACTTTTCATCTCTTCTTTAAAAGTTATCTAGTCTTAATGGTCTTGGCTTATCAGCAACATTAAATGTTATGAAAAAGACCAGTAATTGGAGTACCTCTCTGCCCATCTTGGTATCCAGTGTACTCTTTATGGTGCTGGCTTGAGACAGTTGTCTGAGATCTATCTCCTTGAAGGAAAAGACTATAGCACCACAGACGCTACTTAGATTTTGCTGGCGTTTTTGTCACTCAACGTTGTTTCCCAGGAGAAAAAAGCTCATTCTTGCTTTGTTCATTTTACATTAAACATAGCAGGCAGTAATTTTTCAATGGATTCCAGGAAAACTGTTCCTAATGATAATTTAAACAATTTTCTTCACAGCATGAACATTCATAGTATCTACATCAATACATTGTGCTGAGAATTTCCATTTTCTGAATACTTCTAAGTAATGCAAATTTTGTGAACTGAACCTAGAAAGTAAATTTCCTAAATTGTGCTAAACGGGTAATTAGTGTTCTTAAAATAGCTAGGTATTCAAAATACATTGTATAATTTTTAAAAATTAAGATACCTTCATGAATTTGGAAAATATCTTACGGATTTCTTCTAGATGTTTCTCTGTGTAATAAGACATAAATGTGTTAATGTAAGTGAGTATAAACTCTATAGCAAAGGAACCTCATTAATTGCATTATATCATTTCACAAAAATACAGTGCTCTGGCACAAAAAAATGTTTCTCAATGATAGTTCTTAACACTTATTTGAAACAACGGTTTAAGTAGTTACAGAATTCATCAAATTAAGTCATCGGCACACAAACTTTGGTGTTAATTACTTGATCATATGAGTCACAATGACGCAGGAAGACTCTGTCTACATGCCTCTTCAAAGGCAGCTTGTTACTTAGCAGTGGGGAGTCCAGTCCACAGAGTGCCTCCAGCTCAAAATTGTAAAAGCAGCTGTACATAAGTTTACAGCTCCCATGGGAGACTTATTATGCTGACTGAGCAAGGCAAGGGTGCATGGATCTAATACTGTAGACACATGTCCATATTTGCACCAGAACTTCTTGCTGGGTTGGCCCAGGCGTTTTAGGCCTTCCTTCATTGCAGTTCAACTCCTTTTTATACCTAATTTCCTTCTCTTCTTAACTGCCATTCTCACATCTTGCAGCCCAAACTTCTTTTCAACGTCTGTTTTGTTTTGTTTTGTTTTGTTTTTGTTTTTGTTTTTTGAGAACTTAATAGTTACAAGAAAGAATTTCTCTTGAAAAATGCTTCAAGGCAACTTTCTTTAGACAAACACATTTTAGTTAGAAACAAAAGAAAAGCTATCCAAGGCAGAGCAGGGCTAGTCAGAGCAGCATAGTGTGGTATAGAGCTAAATAGAATCTACATGTGGGAGAAAAGGCCATAAGCTATGGATGCCTCAAGACAGGAACAGAAAAGGGAAGGAAAGAAAATGAGGACTGTGCAAGGACAGATATAGTTGTGATTTAGCTATGTTATTTTGGTTGTCCTAATGATAGGTCTCTGTGTGATGGTGCCTCTCTGATCTCAGAGCAAAGGAAAAGGTCAATCTTAATTTTAAGCCAGAGCATAAATTAGGGTCTGGGCTAGATTGTCAATCCATCTTATTCTCTTTTCTAATTTCAAACCTCTGCTAAAATTGGCTTCATGGCTAACTGCAGGAAGTGGGAAAGAAGATTCAGCAGAAGTATTTTTGGGATCAGATTTGCATGAAGAGGAACTAGTCAATTCAAGAAAAAAAATTGTCTTTCATGATTTGCTGGATTAAACGGAATCACTTCATTAGACAATTGAAGCAAGAATCTTATTCCAAAGTCTGACCAAACTAAACAACTGTTCTATGAGAATATTCCCAAAATAAATATACTTCAATTATATATAAATAAGATTTGAAGTGCTGCTTTGCTTCTACCTGTAGAGTTGATCGGTCCTCAGGTTCATCATGTTTCTATTCTGTACGTACTGTTTTTATTGCATCCTTTTGCTATATAGGGGCAGCTTCCCCTTGAACCCTTCATTAGAAGCCTCATTCAAAGCATGTATCATTTTGAAATATTTCTGTCTATATGTATATATACAGGCATGCATTTTTAATGAAACTCTAAAGAGGAAGGAGTATTTTATTTTGTCTTTGGTGCACATATCAAGACACTTATTGTATATTATAGCACAAGAAAATAAACATATAAACTTCTTTTCCAGGAATACAGTAGTATTTTTCATTAAGAATAAAGACTCTAGGGAGACCCTGTCTCAAAAAGACCAAAAAAGAAAAAAAGAATTAAGACTCATTAATTTTTAATGTTTGATGAAAATTTATTTTTGCCTAGGTAATACACATGAATCAGCTCAGGCTACATAAAATTCAGTGTATGCTAATTCATTATAATAATTTTTTCTCTGTTTCAAGCCCAAACACAAATTCAGCCCAAAGAAAGGTACCTTATTTCCTCTGATAGTGTAGTATGCATCTTCTTGTTTTGAGTGTTTAGATTACTGTTCTAGGTAACAGGTTATGACCAACAACTTCTGGGTGGATGTTGAAATATCAGGAATGTACACAGGTGGCAGATGAAGCATTTTGCTTAGCATGTCATCAATACAATTAATAAGACATTAAAATTCTTCTATACTCTTTACATTAGCCTGCTAAATGTGTTACATACATCATCTCAGTATATATGACTACTGCAATTAAATAGGTAGTGATCCAATTTTTTAACGAAGTAATTAAGTTACACATATTCCCAAAACCTCTAAGCTTCTAATTTGTACAGATTTGACTTGAACATTAAGCTGTGAAGTGTGCGTTCTTTCTGCTTCATTAAGCTCCCTTCATCAGTAAAGTGAACCATGAAGAAACAAAATGGAGCATGGTGGTTCCATTCCATGGATAGATCTCAAATGCTCTTATAGTTCTTCTTGATTAAATGTATTACATTTTAATACACTTAGAACTCTTTCCAGTGACCTAGATATTTGTTCTGCCAACTGGAAAATGAAGCGCTAGTAAATTAAGCACACTCTTTTGTGGTTTGTAAAGAACAGAAACAAACACTGTGTGCTAATCAAAATATTTGTGCCATTCATTAAAACGCTATAATCATGGCCTACTCTATGAGCCCTACTAAGATCAAACTGATAATTGACCCTATATCCTCAATATTACAACCATGTTTTGTGGCTCTGTTATCATCCTGAGCTTGACAACAAATTCTATAGATAAGAGTGCAGGATTCTGACTTTGCCTAGACGTTATTACACTTGTATCTGTTGTCAAAAGCTGACTTGTGTCACCGTGAGAAAATCCAGGGAGATTGGTATTTGCCCTCTCCTGGCAAACTGGTATATCAAATTTTTGGCACACTCTCAACGATAACAGACCACTGTTGATTCTAGATTATAGTTTCTTGTGTCTTTGTGTATGTATATGCATGCTTCTGTGCGTGTGAGTATATGTCTGTGTGGGTACACTGTGTCCATGCATGTACAGGCTAGAGATCAACCTTAGAGTAACAACCTTCTGTTAAAGTTGGGTTATCTCTAATTTGCTTGGGAACCTCAAATCAGGCTAAATTGGCTGCCCAGAAAACCCCAGGCATCTGCCTGTCTTTGTTGCCCCCAATCTTTTTCTGGGCTTACAAATTCCTTCCACCACACAAGAGTTTTTTACACTGATATTGGGGATGGACCTTAGGTCCTCATGCTTACATGGCAGTCAGTCACCTGGGCTAGCTCTCCAGCACCTTGTTACAGTTCTTGTTCCAGTCATATTAGCAAGCCCCATACTACACTGTGATTCATTAATGAATCTGTGTCCAGATTTTAGCTTTCTAAATCATCTGTATTCTGATAATTGAGTGTGACTTGTTATAAATGTCACTCAGGACTAATCATGATTTTTTTCATACTTCAAACATCCAAAGGCATTTAATTTTTTCTAGTTTTCTTTCTAGTTTTCTGAAGCCCTATAAAATTGCTTTCAATATATTTTAAGCTTTAATTTCCTTATGTCTGCCTGGCTCATAGAATTCAGCAAAGTTTTTTTCTTTTAAGTGAATATAATTTTCCTCAAAAATTCATCATTTCCACAAGGCCTAGGTAATTGTCACCAAACACAAAAGAGTTATATAGACATATATTTTTTAAATTAGAGATTATCCACCCTGAGGATACAGTTCAGTGGTAAGGTGTGCATTTAACATGTGTGAGCCCTGGAATATAGTCATAGCACTATCCAAATATTTTGTTAAGATTCTTTTCTGACCATTCTTGGACATAATTCTTTCCCTGACAACTCCAGGTCAGTCTGGTTAGTGCAGTGAGTATATCTAAAATCTAAAAAGGAACTTACAGCATTAGAATCAATTCTGCATTAACATCCTGCATTGTCTTTTTTAACTTACATGGTCTCAGATCATGATATTGACCATTTTGTTGAGTGGACACTGTATCAAGTCTCTCAGTAGTGCACATGGGCAAAATTATATTTCTGAATATTTTATAGAAAATTTATGCCTTTGCGCCTGATGCTTCTAAACAAATTTCTGTGTGCAAGTAAGAGGTGGCAAGGTAAATTATACCTTCTAGAATGCTGTATAGCACAACTATCATAACGTTACCCCGAGATAAGAACTTTCAAACCCAGAAAGTATGATGAGGGGGAAGTGTGTCCCTGCTTAAGATGACCTGATAAAACCTGGATCCTGAAAGACATTCAAGTCAGTGTCAAGTCACCATCCTAGAATACTTTATGATTGGTGAGACTGCCTGGGCATACAAATGCAGTCAATGTAATTACTAACACAAACTGCTGTATTTGGATTAATGTTTAGGTAATATGAAAAGGTCAGTGTCATGACTGGAAAGAAAGCTGCCTGGCTTTCTAAGACATACCCTTTATTGTTTATGGGACTTTATAAGCTTGTTGAGTCTAAGGCTCTAGAGGTAAATTCCACAGTCACTGCTTCAGGGTCTTAATCTATTGCTAACTCTTCTAGTAATAGAATCTTCTATTACATGTTATATGAAGACAATTATAAAAATTAGGTGATACAATATATGAGTCATATAAATCAGAATGGTTGATGGAATAAAAAAATTCACCAGAAGCCAAAATAGGATAGAGACAATTATAATGTAAATCCGGTAAGGCAGTGAATGCCTGTAATCTCAGCACTCAGTGGCTGAGACAGAACAGTTATGAGTTTGAGGTCAGCCAGGATTAAACATTAAGACCTTATCTCAAAAGAAAGAACAGAAGAAAAACATAGTATTAAATGAGAGTCAAACATTGCTGAGGGGTATGGGTCTTCCTCACCATGCATTAGCTCTTTTGATGTCATAAGCAGAAAAGAGGCACTGATGAAGAGGCACTGATTCTTTTTTTAAGAATGCTAATGCAGTGCTTCTCCCTGGACAAAAAGGCTAAAATGTTTACATCCCTGAAAAATCCTTTAGCCTTTTCTGGACAAAAGTATGACTTGCCTCCTACCTGCTATAAAAAGTTCCCTAAACTCAGCATTATCTCTTCTGTGACAAGAAGCACCTTGCTTTCTTCATGTGACCCTGTAGGAATTGTGGATTGAAGTTCTCATGTAAGAAAAGGTTTATATTATGCTTCCTCCATTAAATTGGAAATAAAGTGTATGTCTCTGGCCTAAGAGTCATATGTTCTCAGTAATCATTAATTTACCAAGGGAAGAATGAATCAATAGCTTCAAATAAAGTAAAATTATAAACATTTTATAGTTCTGATCATATCTAATAGTTTAAAAAACTGTACAATGACATCAAAGGACTTATCATTTGTAGGCCATTGGAAAACATGTATTCACTGGGAAATAGTCATTTTTCTGGCACAGAGCTGCCAGACAGGGGCATCAAAGATTCATTTTTTATTTGGGCTCCAATCAGGAAATAAGATTTTTTTAATGGAATGGAACATTCTCTTTCATCTTTGTTTTGCGGTTAAGAAGTAAAGGATGGGACTGGAGAGTTGGCTCAGTGGTTAAGAGCAGTGACTGCTATTGCAGAGGACCCCAGGTTTTATTCCCAGCTCCACATGGGGGCTAACAGCTGTCCTAACTCCAGTTCTAGGGGATCCACGCCCTCTTCTGACCTCCAAGATGACATGAGTGTTCTATACACATGCAGGCAGTACACTCATACACATAAAATAAAATTAATAAATAAAATATTAAAAAAGAAGTAAAGGATGAAGTTAGTATGTATAGCATAACCAAAGCATGTGCTCAGAGTAGAAAATGAACAAGCATGTGAAACAAATGAAAAGGCCATCATCAAGTGAGTCAGCGAGATGTTCACGTGAGAAAAATGAAAAAGGCGTCATTCAGTTAGCCAGCAAAGCAAAGCAAGAGCATTTCGGTGAGTGAATTGCACTGATGTAAATTTTAATTGTGTCATTTTTGAAAGGAATGATTCACATTTGTTGATTATCTCTGTAGACAATAATAACCACTCCAAATTGATTATGATATACAGTGTATGTTTATCAAATTATAATAGAGTATACTACAGAATTGTACAACTAATATTTCAAAATTTTAAAATACATAACAAGTACCCCAAAGTGAAAGAAGAAAACAATATCCCAATGCAATACTTTATAACAAGAAGTTATAGGACACAATAAAGAGTGCTCACTTATAACAATCTGGAAAAGAGGAGTAGTAACTCAAATTTAATGAGAATAACTCTATCAGTAATATATTACAATAGTTATCCTCATTTTTGAAAAAGAAAGGACTGGATACTAAAATGATTGAAAATATATTGAGTTGTGTAAATTTTTGCTTAACGTATCACATAATTCATATAGAGAACCTCATTTTTAGTAAATTTGTTATTTATCTCCCTGAAAATGAGTATTAGAATTTACTTAGATAGGTATTGATTTTTCCCTAGATAAAAGTACCACTATTGCAACATTGAAGATAGTTTGCTGTGCCAGTCATTGTGGTAATTAGGCTTTGCAACTGGGATTGACCATAGATTGATTGTTCTCCCTTAGTAATTTGCATAATGTTATCCAAAACTATGAGAGCTAGCTTTTCAGGAGGAGGCTTCCAGGTCAGTTCCGTCTCCTTTGCTCCAAGTCCTATGTCCAAAGTATGTCCTGCCTTCAGCAATAGACTCTTACCTTTAAGCCCTGAGATAGAATCAAGGGCTGCGACAATAGACTGTGTTATTTTGGGAATCTCTTGGGCTACCCTGACCAACAAGTCAAATGGAGATTTCTCCTTTTCAGCACTGTGGCTCTTATTATGTAGCCTTCAGCTATACACATGGACTCACATGTGTGTAATTTTTCAATACAATTTTGAACTAATACATTTCCCTCTGGTTTTTTACACCAGCTAGGCATTATTTATCTCTCCTTTCTCTATCCCTGTCTAGTTTTCCCTTTGCCCTCCCCATATAATCATCCCTATTTCTCCCTGATAATAGTATTATCCACCATTTCTTGAGTTCCCTCTTCCCCTTTACCCCCATGGTTCCTTTTACATCATTCCCTCTTCCCTTCCCAGTCGAATACTCCCATTTTAGGCATTTGCCCCTTGGGAACATGTTTCCTGTTATCCCCTCTCTCTGTCTCTTTCCCTTTATCACAATGGCTCCTTTCCATTTTCCTAGCTCCTGCTGTTACATCAAGATATATACTCACATATAAAGGATTAGTGCTAAGATTCACAAATGAGGGAAAATTGCTTATCTTTCTTTGTCTGTGTTACTTCTCTTAGGATTAACTTTTTAGTTCTATCTATTTATCTGAAAATTTCTTGATTTCTTCTTTCCTTACTGCTGAGCAGAACTCCATTGTGTAAATGTACCAGGTTTTTATTATCCATTTGCCAGTTGAGGGATATTAAGGTTGTTTCCATTTCTTAACTATTGTGAAAAGAGCAGCAACAAACATAAATATACAGGTATATATAGTGTAAGATGAGTCTTTTAGGTATATGCCATGGAAGGGTATAATGAGATCACATGGTAGATTCATTTTATAATTTTTTAAGAATTCTCCACATTGCTTTCCATAATGGCTGCATGAGTTTTCAATCCCATGAACAGTGAATGATCATTCCCCTTTCTCCACAACCTTGCCAGCAGTTGGTGTTTTTGTTCTTAGCCCGTCTGAATGGGATAAGATGAAATCTTCAAGTGGTTTTGATTTGTATTTTTCTAGCTACTAAGAATGTTGAGAACTTTTCATAGTATTTCTTAACCATTTTTTATTTCTTTGTTTAAGAACTCTCTGTTCGGGTCCTTAGCCCATCTTTTTAATAGATCATTTCATTTCTTGATTCTTTCTTTCTTGAGTTCTTTGTATATTCTGGATATTAATCCTCTCATGTGTAGCAGGTGAAGATTTCCTCTCAGTCAGTAGGTTTCCTCTTCACTTTCTTGGTTGTTTCTTTTTCTGAACAGGAGCTTTTTAGTTTAATGAGGTCCCACTTGTTGATTGTTGATCTTAATGCCTGAGCAACTGATGTCAGGTTTAGAAGTCCTTTCCTACATCTATATCTTGTTGGGTAATGTCTATGCTTTCTTCTAGCAGTTTCAGAGTTTCAGGTTTTATATTGAGGTCTTTGACATCCTCTCAATGGAAGGGAACTAATGAATGACACTATAAACATAGTCAAATGCACATGGCTGGAGAAGTCATGTATCCTAGAGAAAACCCTGTCTCTGTCATATCTCCAGACAAGAGAAATTTCTTACTGCAAACTAAATATGTATCTTTACATGTGTCTTTACAGACAAATACACCATTCACCACTCATTAAAGAAGCTTTTTTTTTTTTGCCTTTAATCCCAGTCATCAGGAGGCAGGTGGAACTCTGTGAGATCAAGTCCAGCCTGGTCCACATAGTCATTTCCAGACAGAATGGGACTATGGAGAACCTGTCAAGCAGAAAAACGGAAAGTTCTTTTTGCAACAAATGGAGACTGCTACAGAGTTTCACAACTGGTCACACACAGAATATATGTCTGAGTGATACGCAGTACTAAGTGACTGGGTGCAGATACCCACATCTGCAGTGGAAACTCTACACCTAAGGATCGTGGAAGTAGCAGAACAGGGGTTAGAGAGAATAATAATAGATCCACCAACACTTGGCAGGGAAGCAAGTGTCCTCATGTCACAGAGTGCAGTGCAATGCACACTGAAGGCCACAAACTGCACACATTTTAGAGAATGAGAGACTGCAGAGTGCATGTCCCTAGATTGGGCTCCTATATTAAACCTCACCCATCCACAGCTCAGGGACCATTGTGGAAGGGGACAGGGATATATATATATATTATTTTTATTTGTATGTCTTTTTGAAGCAGGGTCTTCCTGTAGACCCAGCTGCCTTGGAACTCACTATGGAGACCAGGCTGGCCTTGAACTCACAGAGATCCACCTCTCTCTGCCTCCCAAGTGCTGGGACTACAGGCATGAAGAGCCAGGATTAGTGCATGAACATAAGGAAACAGACTTTCTGGCCTCTGGGAACTTGTTCACATATGAACTTGCAACAAGTAACAGTATGCCCAAGATCCATGCTGACTCAATCACACAAAAACCCAGTATAGAACTGGGGAAATGGGCAGTGGGCCTTAACCTTAGTTTAGGAACTATTGACAACTGATTATTGCTGGGTAACGGAAGTTGGTCTTCTTTAAAGTTATGACTCTAGATAGGCTGACTAGACTCCAGTGAATGAACTTGCACAGAAGAACATTTGGGTACAAATGCTTGATCCTATAGTCCTTGATGTATATGACACATGCATTAAACCCAGTGGAGGGGGGTATGGGAAGGTGTGGATTGAGAAGGGGGGGCTTAATTTGATTAAGATCCGTTATATGAAATGATAAAAACTCAATAAAAATACACATAAAAAAGAAGGAAAGCCAGGCATTATGGCACATGCTTTTAGTCCCAGTACTTGGGATGTCGAGGCAGGCAGATCTATGCGAGTTCAAGGCCAGCCTGTTTACATGGTGAGTTCCAGATCAGTTGGAACTACAGGGAAAGCCTGTCTCAAAATACCAAAAAAGAAAAAAAGAGAAAGAAAATAATTTAGTATTTTGGAATCCTACTAAACCTCCCTAAAGTAGTATTAGTTTTAATCACTTTTCAGTTATTTATAAAAATCAAATTATATAAAATCTATAAAAATATTCTATGCCTAAGTGCTGTGCAAATGTATTAGACATTGACAAGTAATACAAAAGAGTCTAACCTGATTTTGGCTTGTGAACAACGAGCAAAAATTTTCAAAAGTTTCCTTAACCTAGTGTATTAGTCAGGGTTTACCAAAGAAACAGGACTTGTAGAATGAATATATATGTATAGAGATTTATCAGCTTAGCTCACAGGCTAGAGTCCAAGTAGTCCAACAATGGCTGCACCACACTGGAGAGGCTGAGAATCCATAGTCGCTCAGTCCACAAGGCTGGATGTCTCAGTAGTCCCAATCTGGTGCTGAAGGTCTGAAAATTCCAAAAGATCAGCTAGTCTTCAGTCTACAGCAGCAAGACGAACTCACCAGTGAGAGAGAAGGCAAGCAGCAAGAAGCCTGGTATTCTCCTCTGCCATGGCCTTTTATACTGGCTGCCATAAGAAGGTAACACCCACATTTATAATGTGTCTTCCAGCTTCAGATGATCCACTCAAGAAGATCCCTTTCATTTCAGTTAATCTCAGATCCAGTCAAGTCGACACCCAGGATTAGCCATCACACTTAGGAATTTTTAATTGATTTTATACAGATGATTTTCACCTTAATTTTTATGTTATTTCACTGATTTTCATAGTATAATACCTATTCATTTCCTTCAGAGTTTTCTCACATTTTTGGAAAGTATCATCTAATGTTTTCAGGAGTAATAAAAAATTATAAAACAAAAATAAGGAATTCATGTTATTTTGCTACATTCAAAGAAATGCAACTTATCCTAATGATCACAAATTCAGAATTCAAAATACTATAAATATGGTTTCATCATGTTCCAAGAAGGATTTTAATGTGTTTACAATTGAGAGTAGAATTATCTATTGAACATATAAGAAATCATTTATGGAAGTTGGAGAGATTATTCAGGGGTTAAGAGCACTGACTTCTCTTGCAGAAGACCTGAGTTAGATTCCCAGCACCCACATAGCAGTGAACAACTGTCTATAAGTCCAGTTCTAGGGAATCCAGCACTGACTTCTAATCTCTGTAAGCCCTGCACAACACGGGTGCACTTACACGCATGCAAGCAGTACACTAATACTCAAAAACAAATAAATAAATAAATAAATAAATAAATAAATAAATAAATAAATAAATGATTTGTGTTTCCTTTTTAAATGTTTAACATAAAACATAACTGCAGTATCCTTACACACATTTTCTGCTGACTGCAGGTGTAGCATCTGTGAACAAAGCCTTCTGTTCTTGCAAACATTCACTGAAAATAAGTGCAAGTTAAACATACTGATTTAGATGACCTTGATAGGCTTTCTTCACTGTACTTGGTATTGATTACTTATTTTCTCAAGATAGGAAACTGATGAGATTATAGTGATTGCATAATTTAGAGAAAATATCTTTGGTGGAATTAATAGGAGTGAAAAATCTTCATTTATAATAATGACATAATGAACTATATTGGTAATAAAAATCCAACTAGAAAATACATTTTAAAATAGTAATTGGTTTTAAAATGGGGCCTTGGAGATTGGAGAGAAACTCAGCAGTTGGGAGCACTAACTGCTCTTGTAGAGGACCCGGGTTTGATTCCCAGCACCCACGTGGTGGCTAACAACTGCTCCCTAATTCCAGTCCAGGGAAATCTGATTCCCTGTTCTGTCTTCCATGGGCATTGCATGACACAGTACATATATGCAGGCAATACCCTCATACACATAAAATAGCAATAACAAATAAAATGTTAAAAATAAATAAATAAAAGGGACCTTGGGGGGATTTTAAGGATAGAGTACAGTAGATAGTATGAATGGAGAAATGAGAATAAGGGGTAAAACTTTAGTAGAAACAGAGCTAATTAATAAACAGTTTGAATGGAGGTACCCTTATGCATGGGGAAAATATTCCTTCCAGAAAGTTATAAATTACCAAATACCAGGGCTGGGTGTGGGATACTTTCCTTTGTATTCTGTACAGGTCAGGAAGTCCCAGAGACCCTGAATCACTATGGGTTGGTACCATTGCTTTTGGTTGCCTGCCGGAACTTAATTGGAATGCATTATTGTTGAAGATACCACACATTTTGGTCAAAGGACGTGGGGAAATCATATTGGTGATGATCTGGAATCTTTCTCCTGGTTGATTAGCTTTCACAGTGCTAGAAGATATTATGTAGGCTGCTGACAGAGAACAGTCAGCAACAGTATAATCCAGTGTTGAACCCTGTAAACTGCAATGATTGCTCTGACAAAATATGCTCACCTGGCCAGCCTGGTTTACATAGTGATTAGAATTGGTGCAATTGACATGAAAGTCATAGGGTTGATCAACCTCTTTCAAATTAAATTTAAGGCCCATTTCACAGGAGGGAACTTATACTTGCTATTCTAAACCTGGCCAAGAATTAATGGTGAGGGAGGTTATAGACACAAGAGGAGAAATGGCTACTATTTTGCTAAATATACATAATATCAAACTGATTTCTAAATATTCATCTTTGTACTCATAGATTAGTGTTCTTTGCCATCATCAGAGCAGTGCTTTGAAATGGAAAGCAATTAATACAGAGATTCACAAGTCAAAGTGTAGAGAATAAGTGACATAGAGTCTCTGGCCCTAAATGGGACAAAGGATTGTAGGAGCCAGAGGATGGGGAAGAGTGCTATGAAACAGTGTCAGCTGGATGTGACATGGCTTATTCATACATACATTCATATAGCTCTTATAGCTGTACTTAGCTACACACCCACGTTCTTCATTTTTTTTGTGGAAAAGTGAATGGCTCATGAAGCCTTGCTTTTCCCTGAGCAAATACTGACAGATTATGGTGGTTGGGAAGTGATTTCAGTTCCTTCAGTGGTGCAGCCAGTAATAATTGCTTGTGTACTAGTAGACAACTCATGTTCATGTAGACAGCCCCTTTGAAACTCAGTGGTCATGCAAAGAAAACATGAAAGTAAGAAAGAACCTTGCTTGGAAGAAGGGATTCAGCAGAAGAGTCAGTGATGAAACAGGGAAATAAGGGGTGAAAAGGACTAAAATCCATTATACACATGTATGAAACTTTCAAAATATTAAAAAATCAAATTGGTAATATCTTATTTTTTTTCTTTTTGGTCCTTTTGTGACAGGGTCTCCCTGTAACCCCAGCTGGCATGGTATTCACTTATGTAGACCAGGTTGGGTTTGGACTCACAAAGATACACCTGCCTCTGCCTCCCAAGTGCTGGGATTAAAGGCATGAGCCGACATGCCCAGTTTGGTAATATCTTATTTTCAAGTAGAAACATTTGGAACACTCATACTGCATAGATAAAATGATGCAGTTTCACCCAGATCTAACATGACGACCATCATTACTATAAAATAATCAGCATCAATATGTAACAGCACAAACAGCAGCTACCATGAATGAATAAAAGGACTATCATTTCCAAAATATTTAATACTTTCACTAATCTTTTGCTTACTTAAGTACATAGATACTATATTCATTTTTGCATAAATAAATCTTATGACATGAGTTGTTGAAATCACCCTAACAGAACTTGACCTACTTCCAACCTGCAAATCAAATATTGAACTTTGGGCTGTCCTTCCATCATATTATAACATTAGTTTTTATATACCATGCAGCATACTGTGTATAAAGTAGTTTTTCACATCATGTCACACATTTTCTGAAAACTAAATTCTCACTATGTTCTAAAAGGAGAAAGGCCAACTTAAGAACCTGAGACAGAGGCTGGAGAGATGACTCAGCAGTTAAGATCACTGGCTGCTCTTGCAGAGGACCAAGGTTCAATTCCCAGCACCCACACGGTGGCTAACAACTGTCTACAACTCCAGTTCCAGGGGGACCCAACACCCTCTTCTGACCCCCTCAAGTACTGCACAACACGGGTGTACCTACATGCATACAGGTAATACACTCATACACATAAAATAAAAATAATAAATAAAATACTTTAAAAAGAACCTAGATTAACATTCTTAATAATGATCATTATCACTGAAATAAAATGTCAATCTCCTGCCACTTGAGTATATCTAAGTTAATAAAAAATAACATAAATCTTCAAATTAAAAAAATTATTGCTGTTATATAGAACTAGATTGTAAAAAATATTTTATTCATTATTTATATTTATTTTATGTGTATGAGTGTCTTGCTTGCATCCTGCATGTATATAAGTGCAAGCATGTCATGCAGTGCCTGCAGAGGTCAGAAGTGAGAATCAAATCCTCTAGAACTGGAGCTATGGACAGTTATTAGCCACCATGTGGGTGCTGGGAATCGAACCCAGGTCCTCTGCAAGAACATCCAGTGCTCTTAACAGCTCAGCCATCTCTCTAGCTCCAGAACTAGATTTAAAAATTACTTTTTAATTTTTAACTTCTAATAGACCTTTGAGAACCTTATATAATTTATTTTGATCATATTCACCCCTCCCCCAGGTACAGTTATAAAGAATATGGCAAGGAAACAATTCAGGATAATGGGATATTTATGGTTTGGAAGAAAAACATCCAACTATGTGGGCTGGGGCTAGTAAAGAGACAAGCAAGAGGAGATAGCTGGAACATGGGAAACTAAGTAATGAACAAAAAATATATAGTGATATACATGTGTATTAGTTACTTTTCTGTTGCTGTGATAAAACATCATGACCAAGAGAACTCATAAAATGAAGAGTTTATGTGAACTTACAGTTCTACGGGTATTAGAGTCCACCATAGCAGGGGAGCATGGTGGCAGGAGGTAGCTGGAGCAAGAGCAGAAAGCAGAGGTTCACATCCTCAAGCAGGCACAGGAAGCAGGGAGTGACTAGAGATCCAGGAAGGCTTAATAACTCTCTAAGCCCACCCTCAGTGATGTGCTTCCTCCAGCATGGCCACATCTTCTAAGACCTCCCAAAACAGTGCCTCCAAAGGGGGAAAAAAATGTCTATTTGGAGCCTATGGGGTCTTATTCATTCAGACCACCACATGTATGACAACGTCACAATGAGCATCATTTTTATACTGTCATAAAAACTTAATTAAAAATAACTCATTAGAATTAAAAATTAACTGGATCATCCACAAATGTGGAAGAAGCTGGACTTTAGGTTGCACCACCACAAACAATAAACTAAGAAAAAAAAATGTTTAGTAATACTCTTCATTATGAGTGGATGATTAACTGATTTTTCATGGACTGTAGGAAGTTTTTTAAAAACCAAAAAGAACAAAGCCATTCCAAATGAGTCAGAAATGTAGAATACACTCAAGCACATGGAATGTAGTTTAAATTCAATTGTAAAAACATTAGAACCTTGTAGAGATAGGGAACTTTGATAAAAGTAGGGGTGATCTAAGGGGAGGTGAACTGAAAAGCAACTGAAAACCTGAGGAACAAGATGACACAGGCTAACAAATGGATTAATTTCCGGAGATCGGTTTGATTTCAGTGAGTTTTAACTAAGGGTGAAAACAGAATTTGTAAATAGGAAATTTCAAATTTCAGCAAATGGTAGGTAATATGGGAAAAAAATCCATCTAGTTTGCAGTAACTTGAAAACTTTACCAAAAAGAAAATATGACAAGAGAAAATTACATTCGAGGCCCTTAGTATGAGGCTCCCTATGTTAATGACTGTCAAAGGTACTGACAATCTGACATCTTCATTTATGAGTCTTAACAATAAGCTGACTACAGTTCTTTTTCTTCACCCAGAGGAGACTTATGGATAGATAAGAAGTTCTTCCAGTGTTAACAATTCTGGTCTCTTGAGTCCAAGGCCTACAGGCTGGATCAGCACTTCCTAAAGCTTATAGAACCAAACCCCCAGAGCTCAAGCCAGACTCATAGCTCTAGACTCTAGAAGCCAGAGACCTGTGGCTCTAGCCACTCAGGTTGGTGCCTCATTGCTCTGGACTCCAATTACTAATAGCCTATATAGCTATAGTAATCCCTGTCCTTCCGCAACAGTGAGGAAAAAATGAGGTTCACAATTTTCAGTTTTCTATAATTATGATGCTGAGACCTTCAGTCCTACAGTGAAAAGTGTTACAACTCTCAGTTAATTATTATTACAGTTGTCAGTTCTATGCTCCAAACTTGACAGTAGCAAGTGTTAAGTTGTCAGGACCAGGGTATCTGAAACCTTGGTTCTTAAAATCTTGGCAGCTCTGTGGGACTCCTCCAGCAACTATAATCCACTGATATCTTTATACTTACATCACTTTACTGTCACTTTCCACATATCTTTTGATAGTAACAGCTCAACTTTCTCTACTATTTAAAGCAATCTAAAGTAGGCAAGAAATGGTGTGTGTGTGTGTGTGTGTGTGCGAGAGAGAGAGAGAGAGAAATGGAGTGATAGGAAAGAAGGAAAGAAACAAGAACTCAACTAGTTCAAGCAGTGTATCTTCTTTTAACTAACAGTGACAGTCAGAGACTCTCAGAAATAACAGAAGTACTAATAATTTTGTAACCCCTGTATGAGTTACTTTACTTGTCACTGACAAGAGACCTAACAAGAAAAAACTTAAGGGAAGAAGGCTTTATCTGAGCTCATATTTCAGTGGAATGCAACTTCATTCATGATGGGGAAGGCATGACACCAAAAATGACTTGGTCTGTGGCACCCATTAAGAACCAGTGAAAGCGGAATGCCATTGCTAAGCTGGATTTTCCCCCCTTTTACTCTGTCCTAAACCCTCACTCACATGTATGATGGGTTTCACATTTCTGATAAAGTTTTTAGAACATACCCTCACAGACACATTTAAAAATATGTCTTATTAATGACTACTCTAGGTATTTGTTAATGCAATGAATTGACAATTTAAATTCACCATCTCATCATCACTGCAATTAGAGAGTGACTATATGAGACTATCCAATAAAATTACAGTGGCTTAAACAAATAAAAATACAACTACCTGTAAGGAATTAAGCAGAATATTTTTAAAGTTAAAGGCTATTTGAGCACAAAGGACCTTAGTTTTAAAGAGGAGGGTATTACAAAAATAGCTCTTTCAGAGAACTGACAATGACCAATGGGTGTGAAAACCATAGTACCATAAAAATCTCAATAGCAATATTAAAGTTGAAATTCATATTTTTTCTGAAATTAAAAAGTGCAAAAAGAAAAATTAATTAGAGAGGGATTTTTAACAAGTTCATTGATATGATTTCATATTTTGCCTTGTAACTAGCTGTGAAAATAGTTTTTATTTATCATAAAACTCAAATTATTTGATAAAATTTCCCCTAAGTACATAGTATGGAAACCCTTTTTTTTAATATCCTACAACCAACAATTTTAGAAGATTGTCTGAAGAAATAAATAGGAAAATCCCTCCACATCTATGCATTTTTAACAGACTTGAGGGAGATTTGGAATTTTTTTAAATGAAGATTTTTTGTTTTGGAAAAATCTATTATGTTTCATAGGAACATTTCATTTGTGTTAGCATTTAATATAGTTTTTTTGTATTAAAATTTACCATTTAAAAGCTCTCTACATTATAGAGTCTTATATTCACATCTCCACTGAATGGTTTAGCCCTGCACTAAAGAGTAAACTCCAAGTTCTGCAGATAGATGAAAGAATTTTCAATGTTTCTAAAGCAACACAGCAACAACAGTCTTGATCACATCTCTTTTTATTCAAACTAATTCAATATTAGAAAAATAACACAAGAAATAGTTTACTGTTGAAAAGGAATATTAAAAAGAAATGTCCAAGCCTGGTGTGGTGGCACATGCCTGTAGTCCCAGCACTTGGGAGGCAGAGGCAGGTGGATCTCCGTGAGTTCAAGGCCAGCCTGGTCTACATAATAAGTTTCAGGAAAGCTGGGGCTACAGGGAGACCCTGCTTCAAAAAGACCAAAAAAAAAAAGAGAAAGAAATGTCCAATTCTGTAAATTAGTTATTACAGGCTTCAAGACAATGGTATAGGCTGATTTTCTTATTAACTTGCACGGCCTTTAAAAGACATTGTCAAAACCATCCACATATGGTATTTATAAGACAACTCTGGTCACTTCATGTGATTTTATTTTACTCTGGATTGCCTGCAACTCAGCTATTCTTCCTTTTCAATTACTGAAGATAGTTTGATAATGATGCTTCTCTTAGACAAAGCAGTATTCGTTGTTTAACTTCCAACAGTGACTTTAAGATGCTTCAGGGATGGGTGACTTCCTATTTAAGCTTTTAGAAACATATCTGTCACTTTTCATTCTAAGCAGTAGCTGCTACAGTGATCCTTTTCTTTGGTTGAGACTATCAAAGAACCAGCATCATTAAAAAAAGATTAAATATCCCATTGCATTAGAAATACCCACTGAAAATACTAAATTAAAAAAGTATGAAACTTCATGGAGATAAATATGGATGAAATGAGATAATTGAAATATGCAGGATGTGAAATCAGACTTTACAAAAAGAACTGGAGAAGCTGAAGACTGGGAATTACATTATTTAATAATATCATTTCTAGAGGAGAGCTATTCTCCAAATTACATTTGTGACCATCAACTCCTTTAATTCTGAGAACTAAGGAACTGTGCAGAAGGAAATGTCTATCCAAATCAGGACAGGAACATTCTAGAGCAGTATCAAACTCCTGCAAATAGCCTGCAGCATCCACTTGGAGTATAACATAGCTCCAAGGACTAGTTCACGTATATCAGTAGACAAACATTAGACATGTAAATTTCATCTTTATTTCAAGGATGAATAAAATGAAAAGAAAGCATTTAGGTTTTCAAACATTTAGGTTTAAAACATTAGGTGTCAAACACAACGAAGAATCATTTACAGAATTTCAGATGGTAAAAATTTATATATGGAAAACCTTTCTACAATATTTTAATTGCAAATGCTTGTATCTTCAATGTAATAAAATAATAAAAACTTTATTACATAGGAAAAATGAAAAGAAATAGATAGTTTGTTGAAATAGAAAAAAATTTAAAGCTCCAACAGATAAGGATAAAATTAATTAAAAAACTCAGGTCTTCTGCAAGAGCTCGGTACTCTTAACCACTGAGCCACCTCTCCAGCCCCATGAAGAAGAGTTTTCACTACTTGTTCAACTCTATTCTTACTTTGAACCAAATACTTTCCTGAAGCCCATGTTGAATGTTATAGTGCTAAATATGACTAGAGTCAAGAATACTTCAAATCCCTTCTTGTCTCATCATCAAAGTTTTACTGAGCAGTCGCATGGCAATTATCATTCCACACACAAAAGCAGTTAAATTACTTTCCTCAATATAGCAACATGATCATTTTTTGTAGCTGTCATCTTGGTCTTAAAATAGCCATTGTCTATTTCCTGTGAATGTGAGCATATAATCAACAATAACTCCCCCAAATTGACCTCTTTTTGACCCAAAGTTCAAATGAAAAAGTCATATGAGGTTTCATGTATGAAAGACCTCTTTGAAAATGAATAAACTGAAGAATTGAAGCCGTCAGGGGCTACTGTGAAGCTCAGTGTGCCAACCAAAAGTTTGTAAACACATAAGAAATGTGTAGCTGTAAGAGGTTACAAAAATGGCTTGCCATATCAATTTTAATATGTAATCTGTTTAAAAATCTAAATGATTAGCTATAATAGGAAATCAGAGAATTCATTTCTTTGAACTTCAGCTCAACTCCCTGCTGTGATTATATCCCCAAATGCCTGAACAATTCTTTCCATACAGTGACTCGCCCTGTACTTCCTCATGTTACCAGCAAAGCTAATTTATTTTTCAATGGAGACTCACTAGGATTACCTTACATTTTTTTAATATTTCATTATTTTTATTTTGCTAAATGTATATTTGTGTATTGCTTGCAGGCATATAAGTGCACTAACATCATGCAATATCTGCAGAGGTCAGAAGAAGGTATTGGATCCCTGGAACTGGAGGTACAGATGGTTATTAGCTGCCATGTGAGTTCTGGGAACTGAACCCTGGTCCTCTGCAAGAGCAGCCAGTACTAACCACTGAGCTATCTCTCCAGTTCCTACCTTACTATTAAGCTTTCATTTTAATAAACTTATTTCAGAGGGGAGCATTTCCTCCTAAAAGACCTACAAAATAAGATTGTATTTAATATAAATCTATCCTTCAAGTATTAAAAATATAATATGAATTTCCTTCAGAGATTATAATTTCCACACTCTTAGTGATTTTTCCTAAATTTTCTTCTGTTTTTTCTTTTACTTCAGTCTCATATCCAGCTTATTGAATTAATATTCCATTGCACCTAGTTAAATTATTGTATTTATCTATCTCAAAAATTCCTTTTTTCTGTTTTCCCTAATTTCCGTGCTTTCTCTCATATAGGCAACATTCAGTTTGCGACTCATCTTTAAATATTCAAGTGTTTTTAGGTATAGTATGATTTGGAATTTTACATTTCTAAAAATACTCTTACTGTGTACTTGTCAACATGTTTTTCTCTTTTAACACAATGTTATATTTTATGGTCTGTGCTGAATGATACATAATAGTCTATAACAGGCCCTTATATTTTGTTTGTTCTAATTTCAGTGGTCATAGAAAGTTATGTTTGAACTTATCTTGGTTGACATTTTCCACCACAAACAATTGCAAAATAAGTATGAAAACAAAAGAGATATATAAAATGAGGAGTGGATTACTGAGTCCAAAGTGTCAAGGGAAACCAAAGTACAGTAGCATTTGGGGTTTGGGACCTATACAATTTTAGATGTGTCACATAGGGCTGGGCATCTGACAGACACTAATTCTGTTTCACCAACTGTGGTACTCTATAATGGCCTTCATCTGTTGCAAAAAAAAACATCTTTGATGAGTGGTGACAGGTATATTTGTAAACATAAAGATACTCATATGCACACATTATGAAATTACATTTGTCTTTGTCTAGGGATATGACAGATATAGAATTTTCTCCAGGGTCTATGACCTCTCCAGCCATGTATATTTGACTATAGTTACAGCATCACATGAGTTCCTTCCCATTGAAGAGGCTTTAAGACCAATTAGATAGCTGTTGATTTTCCCCAAAATAAAAGTACCACTATTGCACCAGTAGAGATAGTTTGCTGTGCTGGTCATTGTGGTTTTCAGGCTTTAGAACTTTGGTTGGACCACTGATTGCACCTATACTTTAGCAGCTTGCATAGTATTCTCTGAAACTATGAGAGCTGGTCTTCATGGAGGAGGCTTCCATGTCAGTTCCAGCTCCATTGCTCCAAGTCTTGTGTCCAAAGTACATTCTGTCTTCATCTATAGCGTTTTACCTTCAAGTTCTGGGAGGCAATCAAGCCCCATGGAAATATCCTGTGTTATTTTTGGAGTCTCTTCGACTACCCTGGGCAACAAATTGAAGGGAGAGTTCTCCTGTCTGGCATTGTGATTCTCTCTTGTTATATAGCCTTCAGCTATACATATTCACTCATGTACAAATATTGAATTTTTAGTAGACTTTTGAACTAATACATTTCGCTCTGGTGTTTCACACCATCTAAATATTATTTATCTCTTCTCTTTTCCTGTTTAACCCTCCATTTCTCTCCTTAGATAAGTATCACTATTTCTCCCATTTCCCCTTTGATGATACCTATCTCCTGTTAGCCCCACCTCTCTTGAACTCCTTCTTCCCCTTTACCCCTATGGTTGCTTATATAAGACTCTCTCCTCCTTTCCAAGTTATATATTCACATTTTACACTTTTCATCCTTCATAATACCTGTCTCTTACTGTCCCCTTCTCTCAGGTTCCTTTACCTCCATGGGTTCCTTCCATTTTCCTGACTCGTACAGTCCTATCAGTATATATACTCACATATAAGGATTTGATGCTAAGATCCACAAATAATAGTGAACATACGTTCTATTTTTCTGAGTCTGTGTTACTTCCTGTGGTATAGCAGTTTCTGGTTCAGTCCATTTACCTGCAAATTTCATTTCTTCTTTCTTTACAGCTGAGTAGGACATCATTTTATAAATGTAGCACATTTTCAGTATCCATTCATCAGCTGAGGGACATTGAGGTTGTTTTCAATTCTTATCTATTGTGAAAAGAGCATCAACAATGTTACTTTTTCTTGCTATGATAAAACACCAAGATCCAAAATGACAGGGAAGAAAGTTTATTTGGCTTAGAGTTGCAGAGAGTCCATAAAGGTGGACAGTAGGCACCAGGAGCAGAGAGCAGAGGAATCACACCTTTAACTACAAACATGAAGCAGAGAGAGCTATCTGGAAATTGGGGGTGGGGAGACTGTAAACTCTCAAATTCCATGCCCAGAGAAACACTTTTTTCATCAGTCCTCAAGTCCCAAAGACTCTATAACCTATCCAAACAGTTTCACTGATGAGAAACCAAGCATTCAAATACATAAGCCAATGGGGACATTTCTGATGCAAACCACCACTTAGGCAAGATAACTCTTTGAGAATGGTCATAACCAATTTAAGCTCCCCAAAGGAGTTTAAAAATTTCAGCATTTCCTGATTCTTAAAAACACTTAGGCTTTTACTGTTCCTTTTTTTGTTCTCATTTTTAAAATTTATGTGACATTGCTTTTTTCTAGTAAGCTAGAGTATCAAACATTCGGTCCTCATTTTGTGATTCTTCACTGTGAATCACATGTTTCTGTCATCCGATCACTGATTTTTATTAGATTTCTTATATTTTGTTCTTTTGACCTATTATATTCTAGCTTTTTGTGTGCATTTCAATTTTCTAATAGCCTTTGGTAATGGTTAGTATGATACAGGGGAGAACAGGGTCTCCCACGAAGGGTTTTTAACCTTATGGAAAAGTTTAAGAATCGACTCAAAGAGAAACTTTAAGACAATTTATTAGAATTTAAGGAAAAATTCTCAGGCAGGCAAGCTTTAAATATCAGAAGTTTCCTTTAGGAGAAGAATGAAGGGGAAGGGGAGAAAAAGTCATAAAATCATGCTGGTTTAGAGGCTACATGGAGGTAAGAAAGACACGGTATAGCAGATTCGTAGCCACATGATTGGAAGGAGAAGAGCATTTGAGAAAGGAGAAGAACCCAAACCACAGAGACAGTGCATGGTTAAAAAGGTGTGTGAAGAAGAAAAGGAGAGACTAAAATTTTCTGAAGAATTCAGAAAACAGGACACAACATAGAGGGAACCACATGTCTGCATATGACTGGTTCCACAAGAACTTAGCCTAAGAGGCAAATATTCCTGACAGGAAAAGTTCACTATCTCAACAACACACTAGGTATTCCATTAGCGTCTTTATTGTGACTTTAGGAGGAACCACATTCCTAGGGGTGGTCCTGTGACTAAGTGATCTGACAAGACCTGAAAGTTGGGTCCTTATCCAGGTCACAGATTTTTAATTTTTAAAATATTTTTTATTATTTTTATTTTATGTATATGTGTGTATTGCCAGCATGTAGGTAAGTGCACCCATGTCATGAAATGCCCGTGGCAGTCAGAAGAGGCTGTGGGATCCCATGGGCCTGGAGTTATGGACAGTTGTTAGCTGCCATGTGTGTGCTGGGATTTGAACCTGGGTCTTCTGCAAGAACAACCAGTATTCTTAACTACTGACCCATCTCTCCAGTCCCCAGATTTTTAAATTTTGACCAGTTAATCTTATGGGTATTTTTGATACTCTAACAGGTATCCTGTGTTGAAAACATGATTACCAGCATAAAATAAATTATCCTGATGTTATTAATGACTCCAAAATTTTAGTGCCTAAAGAGCATGAAATGTATAAAACATCATGCAAAGGTTTGGCCAGTTGTATACAGTTCTGACCAAATTCTTACAGGTTAGGGAATTAAGGGTTTGCAAGTTTTTCACCTGTTGGTCCTGCCATCTCATATATAGACATTACATTACAACATAAAGGAAAATAACATGGTTTAAATTCATACTTTTGTTGAAATATATTTTTTGTTTTATTTCATTCATTTTTTGAGATAGGGTCTCCCTGTAGCCCCAGCAGGTCTGGAACTCACTACGTAGACCAGACTGGTGTCAATCTCAAAGAGATTTACCTGCCTCTGCCTCCTGAGTGCTGGGAATCCCTCTTCTTATTTAAGTATCTTTGACTATCATTAAAATTTATCAACTTTCCTTAAAATAATTGCCGAAACAAGACACAACTCAACAATGTACCTAAAAGAGTCTAAGATATGTGTTTGGTATTTATTTATGTATATACAAGATAATGGGTTTCTGTTATGGGATCCTCTTATACACATTGCTTTGTTGATCATTTTCCTTCACTTCCCTTCCCAACTCCAGCCCCTTCTCACTGGTGCCCTCCTTCCATCATGTAACTTCTTTCATCTCACATCTATTCTGTACATTTTCCTTCTCTCGAACCTCTCTGAAGCTCTTTCTTCCCATCTCATGGTCCCCTTCCTACTTTGTTTCATGACTTATACCTACTCAATCCCCATACATGCAAATTAAATGAAGATTTAAAATTAAATTCTAGGATATTATTCTAATCTAGAATAAAACTTAAACTCTAGAATATAAATATGATATAAAACATGCTATTTGCCTTTTCAGGTTTGAGCTATTCGTTTTAAAATATTTCTATTAATTCTTGAGAATTTTATACAATGTATGTTGATGATATTCATCCGCCAAACTCTTCTCAGGTTCACTGCCTACCTAACCCAAGTTTGTGTCCTCATTTTAAAAACCCATCAAATTCAACATATACTATTCATATATTTCTTTAAAATAATAATTTCCAGTTCCATCCATTTTCCTTCAAATGCAATGATTTCATCTTTCTTTTTTTTAAAGGAATATAAAAGTGTTTCTTGACCACTGTTCACCATTATTTACAATAAAGTAAACAATATACAGTTGAATAACATTCTGATACTACAGTTATTTTCCTGGCTGCTGTTGAACCAGTAACCCTGATACTGAAAAGATTAAGTCTACCAGTAAGGAATGACTCAGGGCTAAGAAAAAGCATGCAGGTCAATAATTTATATTACCAAATTTTGTTCACTCATCCATGTCAGCAGTCCTAATATTGCCAAAATCTCTAATCATAATTACATTTCCATGAGCTTAGATGTTCTATGAATCATATCCTTTTAGTATACAAATTTCAACTTACTGTAAACGAATGGCTTACTAGAGGAACCTTCACAGGTCCAATTAAGTCTTATTAGCAAACTAAAACAAGTTATTCACCTAGTTTCTTTGAGTGTAAGAATTGGGTTAGTAGCAACAAATTTTGAAAATAAACTGCATTTATGCGATAATATACACAAATTCTGATGTGGCTGCTTTTTAAAATTATCCAGCCTAAACTGTAACCTAACTATATAATCACCTAATTAATTTGGAAGGATATGGCTTCAGGAAAATTTTCAACTGAACCAAAGTGAATTCTTCAGTTTTTTACAATGACAGAATCTCATCAAAGTGTGTTATCAACCATGGTTTTTGTTTTGGTGAATCTTAAAGAAACAAAAACAAACCAGTCACGTTAAGTATTTTATGCATAGACACACATACAAACAAAACCAGAATGGTCCTTTTGCATCCCAGTTAAAAATAAGTTCTGATTGAGTGATGGCTGGAAAATTTCCCCAACATTTAGAGAAAAAGGAAATACAGCAGAGGAAATATAGCATGGCACCAAATATCCTACAGTTAAATGAAGCAACTACAGAAAGCTTTTATTCACTCAAAGTAACCAGTGCTTTCCAATGCAAAATTAAAACCCTAAAACCATGAACAACTATCAACACTTTCAAAACTGACATATCAAACTTGATTTTCATTAGAATGTTCTTTTCACACTAGGAATTAAAAAACCAAGATCCAGATTTTATGTATGTAATTGCAAACAATTATTGAGCTTCATCTCCTGGACAAGAATGCTAAGTCAGTTTCTCCCATAAAAAGCAATTACAATCTGAGGACATTTCATATTTGCCTCTTTGGCCAGCACCAAGCCAGCCTTAACTGAATCCTTCCATTTCATGAGAAATATCAGTCCTCCACTGCTGTCTGTGGCACCAATGATTCGTTCAGGATCAAGATCTCTTGCAAAGCATCTTGGTTTATCAGCAGCACCTCTTTTCTTCTTTGATTTTCTATCATCAAATTCACTGTCAGATAAAGATTTTCTTTTTGTACCATCTTTTTCTTCACCTGCTTTTTGAGAATTAAGAAATGCTTTAATTAACTCTGGACAATCTAAAGTTTCTCTTGGTTCCCAAATATTATCAGCATCTGTAAATCCCTTACACCTCAGGAAATACTCCACCCTCCTGTTCACTACAGGTGATCCAGTACTTTCTCTACCACAAATTCTTCAGGCTCTGCCTCTTCAACATTTTTATTCTTTCCACTCTGTTTCTTTCCCATTTTTTGCAATGTAGTTTTACTGGAGGCCATTTTTAAAAGTTGCAGACTTGAAGAGTTCACCCCTGTGATGCTCCCAGCTGCAGGTCCTGCAACATCTCCAGACCTTAAGCCCCAGCTCAGCCTCATCCAAGGGGAGGGGAAATTTCATTGTGTTTTTGTACTGCATTTTCATTGGCAACTCATCTGTTGATGGACATCTAGGGTTTTTCTGATGATTATATAGGATAACAATCACTGTTTAGTCCAATGAAATCTTAAATTCTATTTATTTTAACTTAACTTATAGGTAAATTAATTTAAATTTTCATTTATAGGTCTAGACAGTATTTTAGAAATATTGATTATGAAATATTTCTATACCACAAAGGCATTTCCCCATATTTTCTTTCATGAAGTTATTCTCTCAGTTTCTTCTATTGCTTTTAAAGTTTTAACTTTTTAATGTAGGTTTTTAATTTGCAATGTGTCCATATTTGATTGTGTGTAACATAAAGTTATCTCTATACTTGCAGTCACTGCCAGCAGCGGCCTCTCCTCCATTCTTGTGGGTGTCGCTCCTTCGTTCTCACAGGTGTTGAGGCTGCTCCTCTGCTTGCCCTGGGCTGAGGATGCTCTTCTGCCTGCCCTGGGCTGCCTCCTGTTGTCGCTGCTTCTGCCTGGTCCCGGACCCCAGGGCTGGTGGGGAGACTGTGTCAGCAGAGCCATATTCAGACACAGGAGACCAGGTTCAGTGTCACAGGTCTGCTTTACTACAGGAAGGCACAAGCTTAGTGGTCCAATCACAGTACAGCAAGTAGGATACCTTATTAGCATAACAGGTTTAGCATCCTATCACAGTACAGCAAATAGAATACCTTATTAGCATAACAGGTTTAGCATCCTATCATAGAACAGCAAGTAGAATACCTTATTAGCATCATCCTATTAGCATAACAGACTTAATGTCCTATCGCAGAACAGAGGGTAGAATGCCTCATTAGCATACTGGGTTTCAGATTACAGAGCCTAGATTCCTGGAAACCATGTGACCCTGACAGTTGCAATATCACCCTAGGCTGAAGCCTGTCTCGCACATATATTTATTTAAACTTCCTAACTCTTTTACATGTAACAAGCTTTTCTTTCTCCATTATTTTGTACTACCCCCATGGCTGCAAATCAAATTATTGTAAGAACAAAAACCCAATTAGGTATACTAGAAAAATGGCAAGTCATGCCGTCAACAAGCTAGGAGAACATACTAAGAAATTTTAATAAAATGAATGGCCCGAAAGCTCCAGGGATCTGCCTATCTTTACCCCATCAGTGCTAGGGTTAAATATATAAACTTCCAAACGCAGCATATTATGTGTTTGTTTGATATTAAAACAGGTTCAGCAGCCAGCTTACCAACCGAGCCATTTCCTCATTCTCTGTTATAGCTGAAAATTTAAATCCTTGCTTAGTTAGTTAACAAGTTGTCATGGACAGAAAATTGTCATAGTTATGAAGTCTGAGACATCTGAGATCAGGTTTCTAACATGGTATGGTTCCTTTGAGGGCCATTTTTCTCATTTATACATGGTCTTTCAATTGTGTCCACTTTGGGCAAAGACCTAACAATGAAAAGGCAAACTTACTTTGCCTCTTCCTATATGTTAGATTTTGCTTCACATAGGCACAATTCTGATTCCCCCACAGCTCTATATTGTTTTTACATCTCACTTTGTTTTTAAGATACATATATTATTATCGTGCTGTTTTTATTTTACTTCACTTATTTTCCCCTTTTCCACTAATTAGTTTTACTTGTTCTCTATTTTTAGATAGTCTCCATTTTCCCCATAACATTCATGTAGAACAAATCAAGGCCTCTAAATATAGGTCTAATATTTTAAGGCTGAATAAAACTCTTCGATTACCTCTTCCTTTAAAGTCCAACATAATAGGTTATATACAGAATCCTCAGTCATTTCTTTCCTCCGTGTTCTAGAATTTATCTTTTTCATTTCTATACACTTTGTTTTGCTATACCTCTCTTAGTCCACTTGTGTTCCAAGTGAACTTGCTGCATAACCCATTTTGGACATGCTCAATTCCTCAGTAGCTGGTTTTTCATAAATATTATCTCTACTTTGAAGATTCTATGTCAAGGTCTCTCTCAAGAGTTACACAGTTGTTGTCTTCTGTAGCCTTTCTTAACATCTTTCAAACAAGAAATAATGATTGTTCCTCTTTTCTTCCTCCCTACAAGAAATTATCTCATAGTTTTAATGCCATCCAGATTGGTCTCTCTGATATTTAAAGACAACATTCCTAAAGTTTATATATAATTTTAGCATCATATTTTGTCATTTTTGTAGCTATCTCTCTAGAAGACTATAAATTATTTACAATATAAGGAATTTCCAAAAAGTCTTTTTGCCTAAAACGATTCTTTATATATCATGCATGCCTAATACGGAGGCAAACGGTAAATGAAAATCTTGCTTTGATAGTTTTTATATCTAAGACAATTTAATGTTAGAAAAGGTCCTTATTATGACTGCGTCTAAGGGAAGTCATTACATTTTGAGGAAATTAGGTAGAACACACACAATGAGTCTAGTGCATAATCCACTTTGTCTGTGTTAACCATTAATACCAAGCCTATTTTCATTGTTTCTATGGGAAGACTCTAAAAATCTCTACTTTTTGTTTTTATATGTTTCTTTTGTATATCTAATGATTATTGGCCTTCCAATTTTGTTTAAGAGTTTATCTAAAAATAAAATGATTTGGTATATTCTCACAGAAAAAAAATTGAACACTATGATGTCAAACACGTTCTTTCTTTAGCTCGAGAAATGAAGAAACAAAGCCACGTGTGAAACAAAACTCAATAAATCATGAAGGAACAGCAAAATGTACCTCCCTGTGGCCTTTACCTAATAGTCAGCATAAATCTCCAAAACTTCTTTCTACTTCCCAAAGGAAAGTTAAAAATATTTCCTTATGCCACAAAAAACAGAAGTTAAGCACTTAGGCTGCCACAGGAAGCACTAGGTAACAAATGAATGAAAACTCGGGGGAAACAAAATCCCTTCCATTTGATGTTCTGTCTTATCCTCATTCCGAGCCAAGAATGAAACAGCAGATTATATTTTCCCATCCCCAGAGGTTTCTGTTAGTAAAAGTTCTCAAAATTCAATTGTAACATGAATATTAACTATGCATTTTAAAAATGTGTGAACCTCCAAACTTAATGCTATAAATATTAGACAATAGAAAATCTAAGCTTCGCATAGCCAACCTACATTAATGAAAAAACTAATTTTCAGTGGTATTCTTTGCTTGTTGAATTCATGGGCTTCCTTTGGGTTTTCTACCAGTAAGCAATAATATAGAAATTAAGAACAATATTCCTGAATCAAAGATGAAATTGTACAAACATAATATCTAGTATCTACTTCCAGGTATTACTCCTGTCAATTATAATATCATTCTTTTCCTTTTTAAAATTTTATTTTATTTATTAGTTGTAATTTATGTGTATGAGTGTATTGCCTACATGTATGTAAGTGCACCCATTCATGCAATGCCCACAGAGGTCAGAAGAGGGTGTTGGATCCCCTGGAACTGGAGCTCCCAATGATCATTAATTAGCTGTCATATGGGGGCTGAGAATTGAACCCTGTCCTCTGTAAAGGCAGCTAGTGCTCTTAATCAATAAGCTGTCTCTCAAGTTTATTATTTTCCTATTTTGCAGTCTTTTGATGTATATGTAAAAAATTGTTTTCAGAACAGACATAATATATTTGAGTGAAAGACTTTCCACTTTGCTTTTCATATTAGTAGAAGCACAGTACAATATTTAAACATTCTGAGGAGTAATTTTTCTTTTACTTTTTTTATTGAGATTTTTATATTTCATACATTTCCCACTCAAATCCATACCCCCTCCCTCATCCATGCCTTCCTCCATACCCCCCCACCGAACCCTATGCACTCTGCCATTCATGCTAAGTCCTATTCACTCAGGTGTCTATACCCAAGTGTCCTTCAGTGTAGTGCATCCACAGCAGTCTAGTCAGCCCAACCAGTGGTTATATGTAAGTCATATTCTCCCTCACCCAGCAGCAACCAGTCTCAAATAATTCTCAATATAGTGCTGGCCCACCACCCATTTTTCATGTGGAATAATATTTTTATCTGAAAGAACTATAAATTTTAAATTAATAATGTAATTTTAAGTCTTTTAAATTTATTTACTAAACTAATATTATTTTAAATACATCTGATATACTCAATGAAGAGAAAAGTTAAAGTGAAGCATATTATTTAATTTATTATTCATTTATTTTATTAATTTTGTTGTTATTATTGTTTTGAGACATGGTCTCCTTGTAGCTCCAGCTGGTCTGGAACACCCTATGTAGAGTAGGCTGGTCTCCATCTCACATTCATAGAGATCTGCCTGCAACACTTTGCCTCCAGAGTGCTGAGGTTAAAGGCATACACCACTACAATGCCTGGCTCACATTAATTTAAATTATATATAAAGCAAACAAAAGATTAATCTGGCTATCATTCTTTCTTGTCCTTACCAATTAATATTAATCAAACAGTCACTGGTGTGGAGTAGTGCTAACCTGCGTACCTTCTACTGATTTCCACAACATGATTACTACAAACCATAATCATCTTGATATCCTGGGCTTTAAACCTACCTCTTAAACCTACAATTGTAGGTTATATGATCACAGTTCAAGTGCCTCTGTTAAAGGTCAACAGTCCCATTTCATCCAGGAGCCAAATTAACATTTAGGGTGGTGTTTACTGAGGAAAGAATAGAACATTAGGGAAAATTTAGAGAGCAGACATGCCTAACAAAGATTACTGTGCTTTCTGTTAATATAACAACAGATTTTCTATCCCATTCCAGGTGAACAAGGATCCTATTATTCTGAATTGTTCTGGTAATTCTCTCTATACTGACAATTAGAACAAAAATTAAAAGAGCAAGGCATATAACTGTAGAGTTATATGTTCAAGAGTTATATGTTCAAGAGTAGAGTTTCATGTTCAAGAATGATTTTCTGAATTACTCTGTGATTTCTGTGTATTTTACAAAGCCTAAATATACTCATTAAAAACAAACTATGACAACCACTAAGGTCAATGTACAAATATATGGTAAAAGTTAAATATGCTATAAACTTTCAGAATTGTTCCAACTGGTTCAAAGACTTTCATCTATTTCCCTTAACTCAGAACAAATTCCTTCTCCAAGGGTTCACACACCTGTATTTTCCATTTAAACACTTTTATGTTCCTTGCTGGATGCATTTCCATTTTGCTGCCAAGAAAAACATAAACCTTCTTTCAGCTCTTGCAATTTTTAAGGGGATTGACATCTAAACACCGCTTAAGTTGAGGGTATTCATTCTTTAGCATCATACTTCCAGCTCTCCCCTAGAGAAAGCAATATTTGAAAGAGATATTAAACTTTGTGTACTATTAAAGTGGAAACAAATCTTGAAAGATCAGGTAGGACACAGAATTTTACTTCAGGGAAACACTGAAATTTTGGATCAAGTACAAGAAGTAAACATGAATATGCAACAAAATGACCATTTCTCCCCAGTAAACCTGTCCTGACTGTTCTGAACAGCATTGTTGAAGATTATAAAATCCAAGACTGAATTATCTCACATTCATGAAAAATATTGTTATATGAGCTGAATTCATTTGTAATTCCAGAGGAGTTATTTTCCCACAGTCCTAGAAAAAGTGTAGGAATTGATATTTCTTTAAATAACATAGATTATGGAATTCATTTTGAATCGTGCACACAGCAACAAGGATGGCTAAGAACAATTGACTAACTTAAGGTCACAATGGCAGAAGGAGCCTGAAAAGCAGAAGTTAAAAAGGATATTTGTAAAGATAGCTGATTGGTATCCCAGGTATCTTTTATTTATATCCAATATGCCCAAAGCCAAAATAACTCCAGAAAAATTATGATTGAAGAAGAAACTCTAAGAATAATGTCATGTTAGTTAATCTTCAAGGTCTAATAGACTAGATTTGGAATCATTTAGGAAATAGCTCTGGGTATATTTGAGTGAGTTTCAAGAGATATTTAAGTGAGGAGGAAAGAACAACTTTAGATACTGGATGCATTTTTCAGTGAATTTAGGTCCAGTGCTGAATCAGAATAGGAAGGAGAAAGAGGACTGAGGCCCAGCATTCAGTATTTTCTAATTCCTGATTTTGAACTCGGTATAACCATCTGCCTCACTCTCCTGCTACCACAGCTACACCATTATTGCCACCATATTCTTCGTGATGATTTTGGTTGTCCTCAAGCTGTAAGCTAAAATAAGTTCTTCCATTTTTATTTGCTTTTGTCATACATTTTGTCACAATAATAAGAAAAGGCAACTAATATAGAAAATAGGTGTCCAGAATGGGACCTATTTCTCTGATTTCTGAGCCAAAGTGTTTTGTAAAATTTGGAGCTGAATTGTGGAAAGAATGTGGAAGATTTAGAGCTGTGGGCTTAAGAAGCACCAGAATGCTGTAAGCAGAGATTAATGGGCTGTTCTGGTGGGATGGAGGAAACACAAATTCTGAAGAAAATGAAGCCTAAAGTCCTGTTTCTTTAGGTTTGAAGGAGGGGAATGGGGACTCTTGAAAGTTTGACTACAATCATTCTTGTCATGTTCTGGCAAAATATCTAGCTGCTTTCTTCCTGTGTTCTGAAACTCTGAGGAAGACTGAATTGGAAAAGTAATGGACTAAATTGTTCTGGTAAAGGGAATATCAAGACAACATAATATCCAGGCAGTTTCATAGTTAACGCTTACAGTTCCAGTCAGGTCTGTGGTGAGAGAGAGCAGAAAGATATGCAAATAATGCAGTTTAATGAGGATAGGTCTTGACATAAATGACAGAATGCATGAAATCTAGTGGGGGAGCTATGGGAGGGTGATGATAGGGAAGGGAGTATAAAGATTATTAAGACGTTATGTATAAAAAGCACAAAAATTCAGTAAAGTATATAAAAAAATTAAAATACCGAAGTTGTTAGATCTCCTGGAATTGGAGTTAACGGTGGCTATGAACTACCTGACCTGGGTGCTGGGGAAAAAAACTTGGATCCCCTGGGATAACAGCACACATTCTTAACCTTTGAGTCATTTCTCTAGCCCTACGTCTTCCATTTTTTGTTTTTGTTTTTGAGACAGGGCTTCCCTGTGACACCAGCTGGCCTGAAACTTTCTATGTAGATGAGGCTGACTCAATCTCACCGAGATGAGCCACCACACCTGGCTTTATTTTTTAACTCAGTAAGTCCTATCACCATACCTCTTATTAAAAATTCATTGCATAACAAATTGGAAATGTGATTATCAACTTTGCATGTATAGTTACTTCTATATCTGGATTTTCTTATCTGTGCCTTTTCCCTGTGCATATGGTAGTATTACACTCTTTAATTATAATGGCATAATGGTGTCTATTTTAATATCGTATGGGGGTTATTTTCTTTTTCAGGATTTTCCTGGTTATCCTTCCCTGCTTATCAAGTTTTATTTTGTGATTTGTGTCCATAATGTAACCATATAGGAAGAAGAGACATATTTATGAGGTTGAGCCTTCCATTAAAAATATAGTATGCCTTCCCTTAAGGTTTATGCCTACACTTGGGTCTTGTAAAGGTATGCTTTATAGGGGCTGGGGAGATAGCTCAGTGGTTAAGAGCATTTCCACTGGTAGAGGAATCAAGATGGGTTCCTAGTACTATATAAGGCAACTCGCAAATGCCTCTAACTCCAGCTTCAGCCTCTGTGGGTACCTGCATGCATATATACAGGCACACATGTACACATAAATAGTAATAAAACAAATCTTTAAAAATGTAAAAATACAGGGACTATTAGGACACGGTGATGTATGCCTTTAATCCCAGTACTCAGGAGGAAGAGTCAGCAAATTTCTGTGACATCCAGGCCAGCCTGGTCAACATAGCAAGATCCAGAACAGCTGGGGCTACAGGGAGAACTTGTTTCAAAGAATAAAAGAAAAAAGAAAAAGAAATAAAAAGGATATGGGGGAATCTTGTAGATATAAATACACTTTGCATTGTGAGATGCTTATGAGCATTTGAGGACAAGGAGTGGAAAGTTATGATAAAATAGTGATGTATTTGAGCATCAATTCGACCAAGTGTGGACTTTTGATGATTCTCTTTTATTGTTTTGTTTCCCAGATTTGGAATCTCGTAGGAAATATAACTCTAGATATGTGTTTGAAGGAAGTTTCAGAGAGGTTGAACTAAGGAGGGAAGATTTTCCCTGAATGTATGTGGCACCCCGGCCCCATGGGCCTGGTCCTAGGTGGGAGGAAATAGAATACAATAAAGAGAGTGGTGCATCAGCATTCATTTCTCTTCACTTTCTCATTGAGGACACAATATGATCAGCTCTCTATCCTTCTCAATCAATAAAGGTAGCACAATTCTCCTTCCCATGCCTTCCTTGGACCAAGGGAAATTGGCTGCCAAGTGAACCTCCCAGCAGTGAATTTGACTCACAATAGGCATAGTGGTTGGCAGGATACGAGGAAACTGAGAATGAGTTTTCAAGAGCTTTAATGATGTCTCTGATATGGGGAAAGAAACCAATAACCAAAGTAAAGTGGGGTGAAGGGAAAGTGTGGACTAAGGAAATGTTAACCTGGTGGGCCATTGTCATAGGCTTGGTGGGGATGGCGGCAGTGGCATGGTTAATTCAGTGCACAGTGAGATGTGTAAGTAGGGTGAGGCCTTCTAAGCAGTCGAGGTCAATGAGAAATCCCAGTGTGGCAGCCATCTTGTAGATGATACCTGGTAGCATGCCTGCTTGACCGGTGGGGGCCAGCATGGGAATATAGAAATGCCTTGAAAACTGCAGAAGGTCTGGAACAGATTCTACAAGCTCTGGAGTAGTACAACAGGGACGGAAATGTCAACAAGCGGCTGCAGAGGCCGCGTGTCTGCTGCTATCTGTAATAAGAAATCTGTTGGGCCTTAGCTCAAAGGGAAACTAAAGGTGTTAGAGAGGAATTAGAGCAGGAGAGGGATATGAGGCTGGCCTCTTCGGTATTAACCTCTGACCTTGCTGGTAAATTAGATAAAAGAGAAAAGGAAATGGAGGTGATGGTATGCTGTTTTTTACATCTAGGAGGTCAAAAGGGGGCGGGGAGCCCAGATCAGGATAATAATCAATGGCCCATCCTGGGATCCTAAAACCTGGAAGTCCTGGGAAGAGCCAGGCAGTGAGGAAAAGGAAAGTGACCTAGAGATAGTGAGAGATGCTCCTCGGTTCTGACCTTTAATTCAAAGAAAGGGAAAATCCATGGTCCAACATGCTAATGGAGGTCTTAAAAATAACCCAGTGAAGAGACCATGGTAATCAGAGAATACTCAGCACCAGAACCATTAGAACTGGGAAAGATCTTTAAACAAGCTATGAAGGAGCCTTTGGCCATCTGGCTTGCCAGACTATGGGATATGGGGACAGATTGGATCATTTTAAGTTCTACAGAAACAGAGAAGTTAACACAACCACTCATCCCTGTTTGAGACAAAGACTTCACAATTTAAGGCAATATGAGGGAAACCAATCCATGATGGATTGGCTCATATAAGCCATTCGGGAAACATGGGTACCTCCAGCTAAGATTCCTGTGAATACTAGAAAATTGAAGACCATTGAGGAAGGACAGGCTCCGTGGAGGAAACTGGGTATGAGGGAAGCTGTATTTGATGCCCAGTTCAAACTGGCCCAGACAGGACCGTTTTTACCAGAGTCTAAGAAAGAAACTGATTCAGCAAGGTCCAGGAGACTGGTATGGAGCTTTGGTGGAAGTGCTAAGCCCCATGGTCAAGTGTGACATGTATGAGGCTGCTAAGCCTCTGGGGGATTTAAATGATTTAGACCAACATGTTAACAGGGTTCAAAAGGTGCTAAAGCAAGTAGACACAAGGGAAAAGTTCTGAAACTGGCAAAGGGGCCTCTCCATGTCTCCCAAGCACAGATGTGGATGGATCTGCAGATCTGCACAGAGCAGGAATGGTGAGCCTATGGAGGGCTTTAAGATCTGACGAGCAATTCACCACAGAAGTAAGAGAAACTGGGGACCAGGAGGTGCGGGTAACTCCAACTACACCCCCTGCTCCAGAAGAAGGCAACCTCATTAGATGGGAAACCCCCAGCCACCGCCTTGAAGGGGTGGCCAAGTTTGCCCACAGTTGAGGCCTATACTGGATGACTGGAGGCCACATGTGGAACTGAGGATTTATTGGTCACCCACTAATATACAAAACACATGGGCCTTAGTGGATACTGGGGCAGAGTGTACATTAATTCATGGCAATCCCCAAAAGCATCAGGGCCAGTGGATAGTAGTGATGGGTAGCTGATTGATTATTGCTGAGTGACGGAGAGTTGATCTTCTTTAAGGGAGTGACTATAGCTAGGCTGACTAGACTCCAGTGGATGAACTTGCACTGAAGGACATCTGGGTACACAAACTTGACTCAACAGCTCTTAACATATATGACGGAATACCTGAAATCTGGTGGGAGGTTTTGGGAGTGTAGACAGGGGATGGCGTATAAAGATTATTAAGATGTTTTGTATGAAACACACAAATATTCAATAAAAATATGTATTGAAAAATCAGTCTTTAAGGAAATGCATATCAGCTATTATCAATTTAATAACTCAAAAAGAATAATTGATCACACATACCTAAATGCCATAACAACTCTATAGAATCTATAGGGAGATGTGTAGCTAGATAAGTATAGACAGACAGATGATAAAGGTCTCTGAAGCAAGTTCAAGAGGTCACCTAAGGTCTTAGATTTGGGTTCAAGTGGACACTGTGATTGATAGTAGGGGTTAGAGAGTTTATTAAAATAATTATTAATTTCATGGACAAACAGGTAGACAACATCATTACCTGTACTCCGTGGAGACTTCAGGTACCAGGACCAGAAAGAGACAGATGTCAGTGGTTCTGGAGAGAAAACAGGACCCATGTGGTAGGAGTGAAATTCCATTCTTATACCTTTCTGAGCATGGGGTTGGTTTCCCAGCAGGAGCCTGTAGTCAGGCTCTCTGATTCCCATGCAGGAGGCAGGAAAGTGCATAGGGAGCATGGTACATGGTGTGTGGTGAACAATATTCCCTTTGATGTAAATTCACTTCAGCAAGTGAGAATCTTTGGCCCCTGAGAGTCTGTTCACTAGAGATTCACAGACAATGTTTAAGTAGGTGCCTCTTAGTATTTTTGAGAGGGAAAGGACTGCTGCAGGTATTGGTACCAGAACAAGAGCTAGATTCGAGCATTAAATTCTTATCCACATATATGCATGCGCTCACCCACCCAATTTAAGCTTTATGTTATATTCAAGTATAATTGGTAGATAGTTCACGTGCTTTGTAGTTCAAGTGGACTATGAAAAGGGATTTTATTTTATTTTATTTTATTGACTTTCAATCATGTATGTCATTGTGATTAAGTGTAACAGAAGGAGTTTTATTTATCATGGACAACTTTAAAATTGACAAATATAGTGGAAATAAGAACATTTTGTTAAAGTAAAAATATTTTTGCATCTAAGAGTGAATGATGAAAAGGTAATCTTCCTTCTTAAAGTATAGTATTTTAAATGCAGCTTTAAAACCAATCAATAACTTTTAGTGAAATTCAAGATCAAAGAAATATAAACCACTCTCCCATTTGGTGCCTCTTAAATGACTATTTTTTAATTTCATCTTTGCTGCGTGATAACATTGTTCACTTTTTGTGTGTCACACATTTAGGTTTTTATTATTTCTTTTTTCCGCAGTGAACCTAAACCTCATACTTTGTGTTCACAAAGTATAACCTTTGATACACTGATTATGACCATTTGATGGCCAGTCACTGTGGTTAATTATTGTTCTTAGTTGATTGACTACAATGTTTTTGATATTTAAATTTCATGGCTTATCTTTCATAAATTTTATATGCTGATTGATGTGCTGAATATAACCAGAACAGAGAAAAGAAATTTAGTGTTGTTTAATAGAGATCAAGACATTTTAAAGCAGTATGCAAGTAAGCTAAAGGACTGTAAATTCTCTTTGTTTGCAACATAGACTGTAGGCTTTGAAGTGCAATCTTATCAAGGAAAACCCATGGGGCCTTATCAGGAGAAGAGGTCAATGATACACTGGTAGATTATCTAAAGGTCATTTTGTCAGAAGCATTTCTGAACTTGAATCAACACTACATTTTCTCTCATTTTTGTCATTTAAAAAATGACAAAAAAAATTCTTTCTGGTTTTTGGTACATTATTGTTTTCTCTGAAACTTATTTCCTTATTAATATCTTGATAATATTATTAGAACACCAAAAATCTATATAAAACTGTCAAGAGATATTCACTTAAGGTACAAAACTAATACAGTACATGGCTGATTTTAAAACGAGAAAACGGGGCAGAAAAACGGCTCAGCAGTTAAGAGCACTGACTGCACTAGCAGAGGATCTGGGTTGGGTTCCTGGCACTCACATGGTGACTAACAACCAACTGTAACACTGGTTCCAGGGGATCTGATGCCCTCTTCTGACCTCTGTAGACACTGCATGCCACAGATGCACTTACAAAAATGCAGGCGATACACTCATACACATCAAATAAAATCAGTAAATAAAACATTAAAAAATTAAGCAAGAAATGGAGGAAAAAGAAAAATTCCAAAAAACCACTTGTAAAAAGGAATTACTTGCCCATAAGTGACACTTTAGAAAATGTTATTTAAGGTATCTATGGTTATTTGTTATTACCTTTAAAGTGGCCCAGAAAAATATATAGATCTCATGCATTCAGTACCATGGCTCTGCATAGGTACAAGGTACTTTTCTTATGTTGAGGCCAAATACCTGACAAAGGCAACTTACAAGAGAAGGATTTTATTTTGACTCACAGTTTGAAGGATGCAGACCATTGTGGCATGGAATACATGGAGGAAGGCAGCTCTATAGTGTCAGGAATGTGAGACTGCTGATGTCTCAGAGGATCAGGATGTAAAGAAATTGGAGTGTCAGCACTTAATTGGCTTTCTTTTTTTCCCCCCCCCACTTTGGGATAGTGCTGCCCACAGTCAGGCCGGCCCTCCCCCTTCCTGTAATATCTAGAATATCCCTCATGGAGACACTCAAAGATATATCTTATTGATACCTTGGGTGTTTCTTATTTCAATCAAGTTGACAATTGAGCTTAATCATCAAACATACAAACAAATTAGATGTAGTAGGAAGAGTTACAACAGTGCCAGCTAAATTTTTTAGCTGTCACACAATCTCATTTTAGACAAAGAATGGGGACAGTGTGACATGGTCCTATTGTTTTTATTGTTTTATTGAAGGCAATCATTCAAAACAATTCTCACATTTGCTTGTCATGTGTAACCGGTTGCTTTATATTTTGATCACTATGTCAAAATATCTAATATAAACAACTTAAAGAAGAAAAGTTTCTTTCAGCTCATTGCTTCAGAGTTTTCAGTTCCTGGCCACTAGACTGTAATGATTTAGAGTCTTGGAAGTGGGCATTTGGCAGAGCAAACTACCCACCTCATAGTGCACAGAATGAAATAGACGGTGTTGCAATTTCTTCTTTAAGGGCATGCCCCAGATAACTTCCTTCCTACTGGTAGCCCCTACCTCCTGGAGCTTCAATACCTCCCAAAAAGGCCATCAGCTAGATACGGTATCAGAGATGTTAGGATTAAAACTTGGGCCCTAGAAGCAGTTAAAGAAATGCGTATTTAAAAAAAAATAAAAAAAGAATAAGTGATCCAGAATACATTTTCAAATCATGGCCTGAGATTTAGTTGAAATGGGCAAGAAGCATGAATAACTCATCATCAGCCCATCATTATCCAGGTTTCAGTCTCTCCTGTAAAGAAGTCTGATAAGTTGTTAGGACTATATGAAATCTTTCTAGGAGTCCAGTTCCTCCTCTAACACACACCAGGTTTTATCATAAGATTTCTGGGGAAATTCTAATTCCTTTGGCCTGTTGTTTCAATAGTCTGATAGTCAAAGTGAAGAGAACAAGTGTCTCTATATAATCTATATGTTCTTGTCAAAATGGTTAGAGTTACAAAGTCTTCAATATGTGAGGCTTTGGAAAACCTTCAAACCTAAACCACAATAGTAGTCTTAGACTGACTTTGTGATTACTCCTACCATACAAAAATGAAATTAGAAAAGAAAATGAATAAAAATCAATGGTCTAGTCATGAACAGTAACAGATTACTAGTGTGCTAGGTAAATTATTGAAATAGAATTAGTGTAATTAGAGAGCATTGCTACTTTATGTTTTGGGGCTTTTCTTCTCAGATGTCATATTTCTAGCACTCTCATTTAGGTTTACTTTCTTTTCTTAAAAATATTTTATTTATTATTTTTATTTTATGTGTGTAAGTATATGGCCTGCATGTATGTAAGAGCATCCGTGTCATGCAATGCCCAAGGAGGTCAGAGGAAGGTGTTGGATTTCCCTGAAACTAGAGCTACAGATGGTTGTTAGCCACAATGTAGTGCTAGAAACTGAACACATATCCTCTGCAAGAGCAGGCACTACACTTAACCACTGAGCCATCTCTTTAGCTCAAGACTTTCTTTTTTACATTATCCTGCAGAATAGTTTTTTGACATGTATATCTAAATTTTAATCTTTACTAGATACACTTAATTCTGAGATCTTTAATGCTTTAATATATGTACTGTACCTGACCAAGAAATTTAAAGAAAACATTTAAATAGCATTGACATAGAGAAAATTGATGATAGACTAATGGAAATGGAAAGATATTTTATAGACTTGTTGACTACATATGATGATTTTTATAATTTCAATTTAAAAAGTAGTAGGACTTATACAATATCAAAAATATATGCTATTTTCTAATATTACAAAGTATAGGAATTGGGCTGAGAGACAGCTCAACAGTTAAGGGCACTGGCTGCTCTTATAGAGGACCTGGCAGCTAACAATTGTCCATAACTCCAGTTCCAGGGGATCTGATGCCTTCTTCTCACCTCCATGGCCATTACACCACACAATGCATTTTAAAACATTCATACACTTAAAATAAAAATAATAAATAAAATATTATAAAAACAAAGTATAGGAATTGTACAGATTTCTAACCTATCAGAAAATAATGAAAAAAATTAAATGATCATGTTCCTCCTCAAAAATACTTATGAGAGGCCAGCAAGATGGCTCAGCAGGTAAGGGCACTTGCCATCAAGCATAACAACGTGGATTACTATCTAGACCAAATACACTGAAAAGAAAAAAAAAAAAAAAAAAAAAACAGAGTCATTCAAGTTTTCTCTTAATCTTTGTTCATGTGCTATGGTATACCTATCTCCCTATACACAAAATAAATCAATGAATAACTAAATAAAAAAATTTAAACATTTGTGCATGAGAGTTATAAACTTGGTTTCCTAAGCTCATGTAAGAACTTAGTTCCCAAATAAGTACTTTCTAAAGTTAAATTTGGTGACACATTGTATTCTAAGACATCGTTTCCTACCTCAACACACATATCCCAATCCAAACAGAAAATAAGCCACAATCAATTCTTTTAAGAGATGCACACAAAGGCAAAGACTTCACAGAAGCTTGCAAACCATCTAAAAGTCCCCCAAAATCTTTTAATTAAAAATGTCCTTACATTAATATAGCCCAATATCTCCCCAGATGATGTAATCAAAGAGAAATGAAACTGAAGGGGGAAAAAAACAATAAATATTCAATAAAATACTAAGGAACAACTTTTCCTGGAGGGAAAAGTAAACCTTTGGGAATTGCCCCATATCATCGGAAATGGTAACAGCAGCTTTAAAAGTGAAGGACAGCAGGAATAGCTACCAAGCATGGAGAAGATGAAGATGCTTCATTGATATCAGAGATCTCTACTACAGTTAACTATCCCCAACCTGTGTGTGTGTGTGTGTGTGTGTGTGTGTGTGTGTGTGTGTGTGTGGTTTGTGTGTTATGTATATATATGTGTGCTCAGGTGCACAGGGTCACTTGTTTATATATACACAGGCAGGAAAGCAGGAAAAAGTTGTTAGTTACCTTTCCGTATCTCTCATCTAGTTTTTTGAGTCAGACTGAATAGTGAACTGCCAGGATCACTGGTCTTGCTCTTCAACAATGGAGTTACACACAGGTCTGATCATGTCTTGTTTTTTCATGGGTGTTTGGGATTTGGATTCAGATCACTTGCTTTCACCGCAAGCCCTCCTGTCCACTGAACCCTCCCCCAGGTCCATAATTAGCCCAATTTTTTTTTAAATACAAAATGGAAATGGAAATTAAATGGTATAAAATTTACTATGTGAATTTTTAAATGATCATTTAGTAAACTTTTAAATGTTACTTAGTAAGAACAAAGAGGAAGCATGCCCTTTTTTGGATCCCCAGTCCAGCTTTTTATCAGCATCAAAGGTAATAAAACCTCACCATTTTCACCATTTTTGTGGGGAAAATTGTATAAGAAAAAAACAAAAAACGAAGGCTAAATATAATCACTAAAGCATTCTTTTAATGACCGCAATGAAAATCTCACAAGTCAAATATATAACAATCATAAAACAATTGTGAGAACTCAATTCTTCACACGTCTTTTAGATACCTTCCCACAAGTTTTGTACACTGTTGGGGTTTGTTATTATTAAGAGAATGAGTGCCCACTGACCTTACATTCTCTGTGTAAGGCCTTGTCTTGCTTCTCAAGTCTTCCCCCATCCAGTCAGGCAATGTCAAATGAACCAGGATTTTGCATTCTTACAAATGTAAGACTCAACTTGTTCATGATGTGGGCAAGTACTTGTTACTTTGTAAATCTTTCACCTTTAAAAACTGCCTGTATTTTAATGATATTCTTTAAATTTTTAACATCATATCACAATTCCTTTCATAAAATTATTAATATATTTATACTTTAAAGTGAAAGGGGGCATAATAATTCAACGACATTGTCATTCTTCCTGGGAACCAACAAATTACTATTTCACTATAGGTATATAGAATTATTAAAGCTTTCACTGTCATTTTTAGCTCATCATAAATGTGACTTATCAAGACTTGGTTCAAGTTAATTGATAGATTGACTGCTGTGTACCTCCCTTCTAAAAGCCCCTAAAAGTTTCGAAATATGTCTGTATTTATAATGATGTGCTCTCATCAACATTTAATGAGTTTTCAACAGCAGATGCAGCCACATCATTGTTGGAGAACCACTGTACAGAAAGATTAGTGGGAAACCATTCAATATAAAATGCTGTTTTTGCAAGTTTCCCTAATATGTTATGAGCCACACCAAAAAGCTATTGTTGAGATCATTAACAGTTGACTTGCAACTTGCATGACACAGAGAAATAAGTATTAATTCATCATAGTTTTCGTAAAATAAATTTTTCTGATATAGGAGTGTTAGCTTAGTGGTATCCACTTCAAAGTGATTTAAGAACATGTTCAATTATATGATAACCTTACTGTTAGCGCTTTTTCATAATCTCTCTGTAAATTGTTTAACAGGATAAAAGGAAAATAACAGAAAGTGTTATAATGTTATTTAGAACATTTCTAAAACAAATAGGTTATGCTTTTTAGAATTAATAAAAAGTTTATGTTCAAAACTGTTGTTTATTTTTATGAGGTATTTTAGAGATAGCTATAAAACCACCGTTCCTATTATTCTTTTTCTTTTGCTATGCATTCATGTTTTTTTACCTCTGTGTACAAAGAAAAATATAGGACTTTTTAATTTAGGCTGCAAAGTGGTAGAGAACTGAACACATTAATATAAAATACACAGTTAATTTCAATTTATTTACAATAAATTTATAAATACATTTATTAACATATAAACATATATTACTTGATTTATTTAATCATTTAGTCATTATAAAGTCAAAAATTACTGAATAACAAATAATGCTTCTGTGCCTTTTACAGATAGGGTGAATATAAAGGTCAATATGAAGGTCTGTTTAATGGGAAAAGCAGGCAGAAAAAACAGATTATATTGTATTATGATAAATCCAGTATTATATACACAGAATTCTATGCACAGAAATAATATATATACTTGAATATTTAGTATACAAAAAAGTTAAGAAAAACTGCTACTTTTTCCATGGTTTTTGCAACTTACAAAACTTAAAATTTAGAAGTAGATTTGCAACGTTTATCTTTAACATTTTAATTTCAGAATGCCATACTTTGTAGATATCACTAGAACACAGTAGATAGATGATTCTTTAAGTAAAGATGGTAAATTATTAATTTACAAAGCCTTTTATAGCTTTAGAAGGCTGTTACTCTACATTCAAACAGAATACTTTATGCTATTGATTTGGTTTTCAATATCGATATTTATCTTGGTAAGCATGGTTCCTGTGAAGAAGGCTTCTGTGTGAGGTTTCTAATTAGGTCAGTACTTCACAGTCTCATGACAACATTCTAATCGTTTTCTCTTAGTTTGATTAAAGCATATGGTTCTATCATATCCAGTTTTTAAAAAGGAGGTATTCGCCAATCTCTCCCATATCAGGGAAAAAGTATTAGTTCTTACTAATCTGACCATATTTAAGTTTATTATTTGTATTAACTCATCCAATTCAATATCTTACAAATAAAATACATCAGGCAGCTAACAAATACCTGTAACTTCAGTTCCACGGGATCCAACACTCTCTTTTGGTCTCTCAGGGTACCAGGCATGCAAGTGTGCACATTTATTCATATAGATACTTACACATATACATAAAATAAATTTCAGTTCTCAGTGTATCAACATAAAATACAAGTACCACAAATGAAACAAAACATAGGCTTTGTCTTTCTGGGACTGACTTGCTTAATATGTTTATCTAAGTTCACATGCATTTCTCCACAAATCACATGACTTTTTTATTATAGCTTACAAAATTTCCATTGTGTATGTTTGCTTTCAATTGCTATGATAAAGCACACTGACAAATGTCAACTTGGGGAGGAAATGTTCCCTGGCCTATGCTCAAGCTGCATTCTTGTACAATACAGGACCACTTGCCCAAGTGTGGCATTCCCCACAGTAGGCCGAGTCCTCCCACATCACTCAACAATAAGGCCACATGTACCCAGATGTGTCAAGTTGATAGCTAAAGCTACGCAGCACAGAATGTGAACAATATTTCCTTTATCCGTTATTCTGTTCATTGACATCTAAGTTGGTTCCACAATTCTAGCTATTGTGAATACCGCTGTAATAAACATTGATGTACAAATTTCTCTGTGATATGTTGAATTGAAGTCCTTTTGGAAAATATCCAAGAATAATTTAGGTTGGTCATATAGTATTTCTAATTTTAGTCCTTGAAGAGACTTCATGCAGATTTTCATAGCAGACTAATAATCTTCCCAATAGTAGTTTATAATAGTAGTTTACAAATATCTATAATTCTAGATCCAGGGGATCCAACACACTCTTCTGGCCTCCACCAGCACCAGATATGCACCTGGTAGAAAAGCATTCTTAAAAAATAATTGTCATTCCGACTCACATAAGTGGGAATCTCAATGTTGTTTCAATTAGAATCTTTTGAATATTAAGCAATTTTCGTATATAATGAATATTTTCATTTCATCTTTTAAGAATTCTCTATTCACTTCACTAGCTCGTTTGTTGATTAGGTTGTTTGGGTTCTTCTTTAGTTTTTTGTTTGTGTTTTGTTTACTTTTTTGTATATTTGGGATATCAATAAATACCAGATATGCAATCAAATATATTGCTAGTAAAGTTCTTCCCCATTAGAGGCTGCTCCTCCACTTTTTCCTTTGTTGTGCGGAAGATTTTCAGTTTTACAAGATCCCTTTGTTCAACTCTTGGCATTATTTCCAGAGTCACCAATGCTATTCTGAAAGTCATTGATTGTGCCTATATCTTGATGCATTTTCCCTGCAGTTTCTGATAATTGCTTCAGAGTTTCAGATCTTATGTCAAGATCTCAGAGGTACTTTGAGTTGATTTTTGTACAGGGAATGATTGGTACTTGGGTTTATTCTTCTGCAAGAGGATATGTAGTATCCACAGTACTGCTTGTCAAGTAGGTTACAATTTTGTATTCACTAAGAGACTTCAGATGCTCTTAGCCTCAGTGTGCTGATTCTCATAATTTCTTCCATTCTGTTTATTAAATAGCGATCTAAAGTTATAGAATTTATCTACAGAGAGGAAAACATCAAAAACCTTTCACAATATTTTCATAATTTTACTTCTGTTGAAAAAAGTCCATTTCAAAGTGATGATTTTGGGTAACATTCTACACCTTGAGAAATAGGTAAAATTAAGTCATATAGAAAGATTGAATTACACCAACTAAGATTATTGTTCAGATCAGTTTAGTCTAAGATAATGAGAAACTTGAAAATAGAAAATTAAACTACATATTATTAGTCTACTCTTCATAAAATAATATCTGCTTAAGTTGTATGTAATCTCTAAATTCTAATTTCATGTTTGCCTATAAGTAAAAGATATAAGGAAGAAATACTTAGCTAACTATATATGAGTTAAATGCAAAACTATGTTTGAAAATTTTATTATCAATTTTATTTAAACAGGAATTATGCATATATGGTAAGCATATACGTATGTATACATACCATATTATATTGGTTCATAAAATTAAGGTTCAAAGTAAACAGTTTTTCAAATATATGCTATTTTAATGTAGACAAGATGCAGGTGGCAATTTTTCCTTTTAAAGGAAATTCTGAAAAACAGGTTCTAAGTATGTTATCTTGCTTTATAGAGCCTAAATAGGCGGGCAGGGTTAATGACACATGGGATTCCTTCCTCAAATGTTTGTATATCAAGGCTGTCCAGTGCAAAGTAGAAAAAAAAAACAGTAATGCAGTGATGCTTTTTTCTCAGTCAGTAGATTTCCAAATGAAGCCAAGTGCATATTTAATGCAATGCACAAAGGAAGCTAAATCACACTAGAGGTGTGTAATGCATGTTAGTACAGAATTCTGCTGTTAGTTCTATGTGACAGCCTGGTCTATAGCAATATCAATGCCAAACTGAGAGTTTTAGTACTCTTTCTAGAAGGAGTGAATATGGTAAGTTAACATGTATTCTGTGCTTTCCTCTTTTAGTCTTTGATAGTGGATATATTTTATCTTAGGACAGGAATTCACTTAGACCACAGAAAACATGATCAGAAATTGTGTCTCCACAGCGCAAACAAATATTTTAAAAATACATTTTGTTTTATGTGTATGAGTTTATTGAATGTGAGTGTACCCATGTTGTACAATGTTCATGGATGGTCAGAAGAGGGCAGTAAATCCTCTGGAACTGGAGTCACAGTTGTTAGCTAGCATGTAGGTGCTGGGAACTGAACCTGTATCTTCTGCAAGAGCAGTCAGTGATCTTAACTGCTGAGCTATCTCTCCAGCCCCATAAATAAACATTTTATGGAAAAAATATGAAACAAAATCATATGATTTATTTCAAGAATGGTTTCAAGAAGATGCTCATTATAAAACTATCTTAGATCATGAACTGTGCCCATCAGTACAATACTAGTCTCAAAAAATTATTTTTGGTCATTGCTCACAAAAACTTGCTTATGTGAGTTCTCAGTATGGCTGCTGGGTAGAATTATATTATAAAATGTTTCACATTTTGTTAATATCAGTATTTTCTCAGTCACTGTAAGGACAAAAATACTCATTCTTTTCAATTGGATCTTTGCCAATTTTGTTACACATGCATCTTTATTACACAGGCATCTTTATTCCACACCAGGACAACAATAATGTTCTGAGTATACATGTGACTACTAGACAAACTGTTTAATTCCCAAGAAATAACAAAACTACTAGTTTTCTTTTACAATAATTTAATTTCTCTGGTCAATTAGAAAATGGTAAAGAAACGTTTCCAGGTTAAGGATTATATCCAACATTCACTTTAGATTTTCTTCTGTTTTCTGGACTCATGAAGCTTAGGGTAAACAGCTAGCTTATAAAGAACAAGCAAGAGAGTTTCATAATTCATGTATGTGTATGAAAGGAGTCACATCCTCAGATGCCTAGAAGTCAGTCACTTGAAAATAAGTGGAAAAAGCCCTGTGAGAACTGTGGAAGCATGAATCCAGGAGAGTAGCTGCTTTCTTGTAGTATTCTATCAGAGCATTACCAACTGAATACAATGTTCATATGCAGAAGCTGGAGATACATATTTGTTTTAAAATGACAGTCTGTAGGTTTTCAACGTGAAGATCAATTCTAATGCTATCATTAGTTTTAAAGTTAAGATGAGTGAGAAATGATGCATGTTTCCTGTTTATAATTTCTGGCACATATATTATGCCATATCTCTAATGTGTGAGATGTATGTATAGAGACTTTGGCTGCTATTAGCATTTCTTTTTTTCTCTTTCCAAATTTATTTCTCAAGTTGTATAGACCTATCTCTGTAAATGAAAACCAATGTAGTATATAAGCCTTCTGCACCCAGTCGGAGCCCAGGCAATTATGTCACTAAGGACTTCCTATTAAATAATTTCCTCCTGATAAGTGTTACTCACAAAACTTGCCCTGCTCTTTTCTTCCTGGACATTCAGAAGTTGGCCAAACACAAACACGTCAATTTTTACTTTGATCATTTTTCCTCTTTTCTTTCTATCAGTTATTATTTTCAGCAATCGTTTTACGGCTTTCCTCAGACAGGTTTGATATAAGATATTACCTATAACTTGAAATGTGATCTTTACCTTTATATCTTCAACATATAGAAAAACAAGGGATACGTGGTAATTCTTTAACTTTTGGAGCTGAAATGCATAAAACATAGCCATAGGTATTCATCTAGACTTTAAAAACTTTATTTGGTAAGTAGTATTTATTGACATTGCACCAATATTTTTATGTCCGTGCTTTCCTTTAAAATTTCACCACTTGCTGGGCATCGTTGCCCCAGCACTTGGGAGGCAGAGGCAGGTGGATCTCTGTGAGTTCAAGGCCATCCTGGTCTACCTAGTGAGTTCTAGGATTGCTGGGGCTACAGGGAGACTCTGTCTCAGAAAGACTGAAAAAAAAATTCACCACTTGAATATTTCTTAATGTCTTCTAATTCCTTTTCAAAACCTCATCATGTCTCAAAACACAAAGCTCAGTCCATTTGCTTTATGATTTCTTAATTTCTTTTTTATTCATTGAGCCATGTTTCTTTTATACTGATATCTTTTTAATAAGACAGTTTTAGAGAGGTCTCAGTATTTTAGGAAATTGTAGACCACATTGCTGGAAATTTCAAAGCTTCTATTAACAAGACAAGCCTATGTAATTAAAAGGCAGGTCATGAGCACAGAAAGTTCTAAAATTGATTTTTCAAATTGTACTTTTCTAGTTGATGTTTTGCATAGCTCCAGTATAGAAAGAGTGATGTTATGACAGATGTCATTGGAATGTCTTGAAAGCTGATTCTTTCCATAAGGAATTTTGTCTACAAAAAGGGAATAAAATAACTATCATTTATAATGCAATAGAACCAACATGTACATATTAACAAACCTATAACTGAAATAGTGATTACTAATTGGATCATTCAGTGAAAATTCAGATTTTCACTGTGAACCCACAATTGTTAAACAAAAGAAAGGGAAGCGAATGAACTCCTGCAGTAAGAAAAATAAGTTTATGAGGCAATAAACTTGGCGAGAAATGAAACGTCTAATTTGAATTGTCATTTGAAATCTGAGTGCCATCTGGTGGCCGTTCAGGCCCCAGGGGGGTTGATCATACAGATGTTACTCTGAGAGAATTTAATATTTCATATCATATATGCATATGTGTTTTTAAAATTGCCATCTTTACTTTTACCTATTTCGTTATTATCAATCAATGACAAATATACTGCAGAAGACATTTAGTTAGTACATGAGAAAGAGAGACTTGGGACTCATCTATTGCTAGAGCCAAAGTTCTAAGTACTAACTACAGAAGCTACAGTTTCTCGTCTTTCCTTTCCTCACTTCTTGCCTTCCTCCATCAGTTAATCACTGGGTACTTACCAGGCCTCAGGAGGTAATCAGAAAAAACAAAAAAAAAAACTGTGAAATAGTGCCCCATTCTGACAAAGCAGAGACGGGCAGATTACAACAAAGATCCCCAATGTTGCATCTGTCTGGGTTGATGAATTTTCACAATTTTAATGGGAATTTGGTATGAAAACCCTGAGTTTCAAATATTTTTAATTAACTGAATTCGATAAGATGATTCTGAACACACTTTTTTTTTTGGTTTTCTGTTGTTTTTGACACAGACCACCTGGACGTCATGGTATGAACCAGGGTGTCCTCAATCTCACAGAAATCCACCTGCTTCTGCCTTCATTCACTGCGTTTAGAGAGCTGTCTTCTCTGCTTGAGTATATGTTTGCCCTCTTTAATTTTATTGATTATCATAACATTTGCTTTCTGATTCACTGACATATTGAGTAAATAGCCTTTTAGTTACCTCATGTACTAACACAGACACTCTAGTAAGCACAAACGTTAGAAATAGGATTTGTGCCCATAGTTAAATAATGTGTGGCATTCTATTGGATAATGATACCCATCAAAAATAATTCTTAGGAGTGGGAAGATATCAGCTAAGGACTTAACATACAAATGCAAGGGCCTGAGTTCAAATCCACAGCAGCCACATAAAAATCTGAGTGCAGTGATACATATATATGACTTCAGCACGGGAAAAACAGAGACAGAAGGATCTCTGGGGCTTGTTTGCCAGCCAGTCCATCCATATTGGTGAGTTCCAAGTTCAGACTGTCTCAGAAATAAAGTGGAGAAGAAATTGAAGAAAGGATCTGACATTGACCTCTGTTTTCAAAGCACACACAGACATACACGCACACACACACACACACACACACACACAAATGGTCAATAAGGGTAAGAGTCTGATGTTATAAGTACTCTAAAAATAGAGAAAACTATGAAGCCACTAGAGGTTTTTAGTGGGAGTTTCACATTTCTTTACAGGATGAGAAGAAAAGCACCTCCATATTAGCGACCTTTGGGCTGAAGCCTGATAAATAGGAGTCACTCCCTTCCCTCTGCTTTTCCCTGCAAGTTCACTTCTCAATGAGGAACTTCTTAATTTGAAATAGCCAACTTCTTATACTGATCTGCACAGATGTACACTTCTTTGATCTATATTTCTGGATGATTATGATATCAAGCTTACATTAACTGTTTTGGAAACTTCATCAGTAATTTTATCCTGAGACGTACTGCTATTCCATTAGGGAGAATAATTGTCACTACATATTATGATCTAGGTTACTGATCTTGAAGCTTGAAATTCCTTCAGGAAGCACTTCTCAGAGGATAGCTATCAAATCTGCTTTTTAGGAACACTGGGCTTCAATGACCCTCATAGCAACAAAAATGTCCTATGAAAGGGATAACACGAGTAAAATGATCTTTGTTACATATAAATATTTATTTTTGTTATTCGTGTGTGTGTGTTTGTGTGTGTGTATGCTTATATATACATAGAGACAAAAGAGGGTGTCTGGTCTCCTGGATATGGAGTTGCAGGTGGTTATGTGTTGCCCACCATGGGTCCTGAGAAGCAAACTTTGGTTCTCTATAACAACAGTGCATCCTCTTAAACCTGAGCCATCACTGCAACCCTGTGTCTGATCTGTTATATTGCACTGCTTGCTGAGGTTGTAGACCTCATCCCACAATGCAAATGTCAGGTGGGATTATATACCTTGCCTGGAGTTGTAACAATTCTCTTACTAGAAGTTCTATAAGTCACAGCGTATCACCTACAATATGTACAGTATTAAATATTGTACCATAAGGAAACTTATGCAGCTTTTAGCTGGAATACTTTAGTTTTGAGATAAAATATTTCTCTATTTTTTAATCAGTAAATTTATCAAATCAAGTGTATATGACACTGAGTCAAAATGATTATGATTCATATATTGTGTTAGTCTTTCTGCTATTTTAAATTTTATTTGTTTTTAATTTTACATGTATAAATATTTTGGATGCATGAAATGGAGGCCAGAAAAGAGCATCAGATCCCCTGAAACTGCAGTGCTGAATGGTTGTTAGTTGCCATGTGGGTGCTGTGAACTGAAACTGGGTCCTCTGGAAGAGGAGCCAGTACCTTAACCACTGAGTCATCTCTCCAGTCTCTAATCTTTCTTCTAAGCCGTAAGGCATTTACTTACAAACTAGTCCTCAATTGTTTGGGGGGTAACATTCTAAATCCAAAGTTCCTCAGAAATAATCTGGAGGAGAGGATTATTAGTTACTAGTCAAAAATATCTCAAAAATTCTCTCTCTCCCTCTCTCTCTCTTTCTCTCTCCCTCCCTCTCTCCCTCCTTTCTCCTTTCTTCCTTCTTGTGAAGGAAGGTGTAAACATAAACAACCTTGACAAAGATCCTTTATATTGTCTTTGCTGGGGTGTCTATTTACCACATGAATACACGACAACTGAACAGGAATCTAGGCCAAATTCTGGCCCTCTGTACAGGAGAACTCACTCGCAGGGCTTGCTCAATTCCTCTTTTCTCTCCAAAACAACTGAAACACTAATACGTAGTTACAGTAAGGACATATTTGTTCCACTCCAGAATATAACAGGTTATCTTCATATTATAGTTCATTGTTTTTTAATTTTAACAAATGTATTTTGACTCCATCCCCAAACTCTATTCTTGTTCTACTACCCTTTCCTTGACTTTATATCTTTTATTATTTTTTTTTCTTTTTGTAAAGGCCTATCATGCCTAATTTGTATTTATTAAATGCTTTCGAGTATGGGTCAATCTCTTGGTAGCTGGTAAACACACCAGGTGTCACACTCTTGAATAAAGCTGATTTTTTTTTTCTCACAGCAGCTGTTAACTGCAAATAGTTCACCAGCTAGAGCTAGGGACTCTTGCTCACCTCCCCCTTGCATGCTGAGCATGTCATCTCTCTTGATTCTTGTTCAATATAATGTTTGAAGTTTGACCTCAAGCACTAAGTGAAGAGGATAAAGGGGATATTAATTGGAAGGGAGAAAGTTAAAGTATCCTTCTTCAGTGATGATGATTCTATACATGAAAGACCCTAAAAACTTCAACAGAAAAGTCGTAGCAGTGATAAACATATTCAGCAAAGAAGCAGGATATAAAATCAACATACAAAAGTCAGTAACCATTCTATAAACTAACAGTAAGCATACTGAGAAGAAATCAGGGAAATGATCCTATTCATGATATTAATCATTAACATAAAAAGGAATGACCATAGCAACACAGAGCATGTTGAAAAATAAAAAGTACTTTTCCCTCCACTTCACTCTCAGCATCTTCATCTAGTCAACTGTTGTTCCTAATATCCTGGTTCAAAAACGCTTAGAAATATTTTTAGAGACCTCTTCTCTACCCCATTCCTGTTTTTGATGAAAGATCTTCTACTATCTGCTTTCATAGAATACTTATCAGAGGTGGCATTAAATATCCTTCTAATTATACTTGATATCTCTGCTTCCTACCGGGTTGGAAATGCTATTAATGTTTGGATCTTAGCTGATTTGTGTTCAGTATCTTCTCCTTACCAACTAGTGCAGTGTTCTGTAACATAATAAATGCTCAGTAATATGTTGCTGAATAAGCAAATGAAGGAGTAATTGATTGAATTGGGTACTATACAGTTCTTACTTCACTCAGATATGTTCACAATTTCAGACAATTATTGTCCTAATAACAACTGATGATGCCTGTGGGCTTTATTTATTCCTAGATGGCTCAGTACTTTTTTATCTTTATGGAAATCTAAGGGCTCCTTTCCTTCCTCTCTCCCTCCCTCCTTCCTTCCTTTCCCCCTCCCTTCCTCCCTCCCTCCTTCTTTTATTGTTTCCTTCCTCCTTCCTTCCTTCTCTTCTTCCTGCCTCCTTCCCTGATGCAGCAGCTGCTGCTGCTCCTCTTATCATCCTCCTCCTCCTTGTCTTCTCTCTCTCTCTTTCTCTCTCTCTCTCTCTCTCTCTCTCCCTCTCTTCCCTACATTTCTATAAGATCTTTACTACAGAATCTTATGTCATGACTGATAATACATAAAAGTTTCCACTATATTTGGAAAGGATCGCTATTCTAAAACAAGGAAAATATGGCATTTCAGTTAGCAAAAGGTGTTGGATATTTAAGACCACCTGCCAATTCAACCAGACACATATCTCTGTGAATAATTTTGTTGGAACTAATTAATATTTAATATATTCAATGATTGACTAGTTCTATAGCTGCTTTCACAATGCTACAGCCTAATTGAATGACTGTGCCACCAAAACCCAACAAACAAACAAAAACAGTCTACAATGCCTAAACTACTTAAAATTTGGCTTTTTACAAGAAAATATTGCTAGCAGATGATAAAAGTTTATGTTTTTTTAACCAGACTTCCACTAATCTCTGTATTCACACCATTTAAACAGTTTATTTTTGAAGAGTTTTAGACTTAGAATGTCACTCCAATGATATTTGGGAACTTGTTTGTGAATAAATGTCATATTAGTAAGAAGAAAGACTAATAGATTCTTTGAAGTTTAATCACTTTATCTACGTGACATATACACTTATTTGATGAGATTTATTTGTAATATAATGTGTAAATGTTTTGTCTCAAGACTGGTTCTGAGCTCTGTAAAAATTGTTAGCACTTGCTATTCAGCTTTCAGATAGTTTATTAAAGGTGTCATCAACAGGGAGGTATAAACTACAATTTTTCATAATCTTCCACACAGCACAAATTGGTAGGCTTTGCAAATAATACCATAGAGCTCAATGAGAATGCTGAAAATCAAATTGAGGATTTTTAGGTAATCTGTAAGTAGTTCCTTTAAATATCAAAGAGAAGTGTTTTGTGGAATGGAAAAACCTGTGTATGCTTTCAAGTGATTTGCCAAAATAATTTTCACCCTTTGCTCCAAATACGCACCCTGTAAGATGTTAGCCTTCATTACCAGCACTGAGAGGCAGAGACAGTCAGATATTTTTAAGATACACTAATAGACTAAATAATAGCTTGGTCTACATAGTGAGTTCCCAGTCAGCTGAGGCTACAGAGAGAACCTATCTCAAAGAAAAAGAAAACCAACCAACCAAAGAATAAGAATATACATCCATAGTAAAAATATTCAGCAGACTTACCTAGCAGTGAACTCTGTGAGCTTTAATAGCTTCCATTTGGCAAGACACGGTTACTGGTACAATGGTGACATGAGATATCAACCATGTCCTGATTGGATTAAGTACTTTTCCACAAGATAGAACTCATTCTTGACATTGTTTATTGGACTAAAAATGTGGTTAGCTAGATTACAGGCCCTAGGGGGTCAGCCTAACATTACTATTCTGTCAAATGATAACAGTATTAAATTGTCCCCTGAGTTTTTATCTATATACACACAGATTAGGGTATCTTTCAGCTCTCATCAGAGAAGCTTATTTTTGGTATAGATTACTATCAATATAGAAATTTACAACTGGTTGATGTGAAGAGAATGAAAGACTCAGCTAGGACATCTTTATCACAGCCCTCCCCCTAAGGCTCTGGGATCATGTAGGAAGAGGGACCAGAAAGCTTATAAAAGCCATAAATAGTGGATACATACAGCAAAACAATGTTTGTTTGACATGACAGGGCTATGATACATAGGAATACATAGTGGTTGAGACTGCATGCACAAGCTTGCACCAAATCAAGCCAGTACAAATCTCAGCATGAAGTCCCAGCCCTAGCCTTGGAGCAGCTGAGATCTGATGACTGCCAGAGGAGGGAGAGTTTTCATCTGAGGCTTGGCCCCTGAGAGTCTATCTGTGCTTCAGTAGGTGATCCTATACCAAGGTACATGAGGGAATTCAGTGGTTTATGAAAAGAGCCTATGAAGTTGTGAAAGAAACATGGTGGAGCTGAAATGGGAGGGGTTGGAAGTGAAGGAATGGGCAATGAGTTGGGTCAAAAGACAATATAAACATTTGAAATTCTCAAACACATACTAAAGAGCTAAAATAGTATAACTTGGGAGTATTACTAAAAATTGGTATCACTTCCATAGTGATCTGAAGCCCTTCTAATGATTCACCAGCTCACATCCCTTTTGAGTAGAATGAGGGAATGAGGCATACGAAGTATGTATGCATTTGTCTCCTCCCTCTGTGTTAAACATTCTTCTAAATCTTACAAATTTCTCAGAACACAATAAATTTAAAATGATTTCAGGAAAATTTTCATACTTTTTCTGTCTTAAATTGAAGCTTACTATTGTGTTATATGTCTAAAAAGAGACAGCGATTTTACTTCATTTTATGGTTCTCTATGTACTTGGTAAATTTTTCCCATTTTTATTTGACAAGTCTGTACATGTATATGTAGTCACACTCACCCCCTTACCCTTTTATCTCCCTCCCATACCTGGTGGACCCCATTAGTCTGCCTCATATTTTCTTGTCTTTGGTATATGAGTGTGTGTGAGTGTGGGGTGCGTGGGACTGTGGAGCAGGTGTGGGGGATGTGATCCACTGAGTTCAGTTAACATTGCTTATATGAGCATGGATGATGAATATTTACTGAAGTGTGTCAATATACCAATGGCTACACCACTGAAGAAAATGTCTCCCTCCTCCATCAGCCATTCACTGACTCTTCAGGGAAGAGTAGGGTCTCATGAGCTCCCCCATTCATAATGAAATGTTGAAAAGCCCAATCTTTTACATGTCTGTGTAGATTTCCATTTTGGACTGAGCATTCAATACTCACTTATCCTTAGCGCTTTGACCAGTTATAAATCTGCATTCACCATTGACTCTCCTTTAATCAATGCTGAGAGCACTATTAGTCTATAAGTACAAAAATGAATATTTAGAAGTAGTTTGACTACATGTTCATTGTTAAAACATTAGTAGTAGTTTCACCCCTAGGGTCTATGACCTCCCAAGCCATAGGTTTTTGAGCAGATTTATGCTATCAGTCATGTATTCCTCCCATGAAACAAGCCTAAAATCAAATCAGAAAGCATTTAATTATCCTTTAAGTCATGTCCCTATTACACACCAGTGGACTCATCTGGTCTGGAGGTCAGTACTGTAGCACAAAAAAGTCACAGGAAAGGAAGATCGTTGAGAAATTGACTTTCTCCCCAAGTAGCCTGGATAGCCCCTTCTGGGCCAGGAGAGAGGAAATTTCTAGCTTGGTCCCAGTTTGAATTCTCTTTGTCCTACATCCAATATTTTGGTACCTTACGCAATAAGTCTTGATTTAGTACATACAATAATCTCTTCCTATTCTAAGACCTGTGGTAGGATTCATAGAAATATCCATTTAACCGTGGTTCAAAAAATAAATGCATAAATCCTTTCCTGTTGAGACAGTTGTTACCTCTAAAATAAAAGTGCCACTATTACACCATTAAAGATATATTACTGGGCCAGTTACTGTTGTAGTTTATAGGTTGAATAGTGAGTAAAAGAATTGATTGCTTTTCTTTTAAACAAGATCTACATAATGGCATCAGTTAACATGCCAATATGGGTGAGGAAAGTGTCACAAGATCTCACCTCTAGATCTAGAGCTATAGGCAATCAATGACTGCTGGGAGACAGAGAAGCAGTTTTCTCCAAGAATGAGCTCTTGATGAACTAAATGGACTCAGTAAGTTGAGCCTATATGTATATATACATATATGTAGATAACAATAATAATTAAAGAAGAAGTTTTGAAATTCAAAATGAGACTGGGATAATATAGAAAGAATTGGAAGGGGGAGCAGAAAAGGTGAAAATATTGTAAATACAGTACTCATGCACAAAATTCTGAACTGAAAAAAGTGTTATATGATGAAAAATAAATGACCACCTTTTTAAAACATATTGAGTATAAGTTTTGTATTTTTTTAAAGAAAATTTATTTAACTTTATTTTATGTGTATGAATTTTATGCCTGCATATAGATAAGTGTGCCCATGTCGTGCAATGCCCACAGAGGTCAGAAGAGGCTGTCGGATCCCCTGGGCCTGGAGTTACGGACAGTTGTCAGCTGCCATGTGGGTTCTGGGATTCGAATCTCGGTCTTCTGCAAGAACAACCAGGGTTCTTAACCGCTGAGACATCTCTCCAGCCCCTAAGCACTGTACTTTAATGTATACACACAAAATGAATATTTAAATTTTATAACATTCTGACACATTATATTGTTTTTCAATAAAACAAATTCAGCTTATTTTAAATATGATTAGAATTTTCTAAAAATATAATCTTTAGAAGGAGGCTGTTTTAAAATGTCCTTGTAGCACTTCATGTTTCTGTTTTGCAATTCCTTTAGTAATGTCTAGGTCCTCTTCTGCGTTGTAAATAGGAATGGTCTAGCAACTGTTCTTAATCCTTTATTTAAAGAAAAAATAGAAATATGTGAAAAATATAACCATATGAGAAAGAATAATTCAGGATGACATTAATCTTACTAATGACTGCTTAAACTGGGAAATGACTCATTGGGTAAAGGTGCTCACAGCCACACATGATGTTTGATCCCCAGAACATATATGGTGGAAGAAGGGCACCTGCTCCTGCTAAGTTCCACTTACCTCCACAAACATATGGTGCATACACACACACACACACACACACACACACAAATTAAAAGATTGCTTGTCTCAAATTAAAAAACATTAAAAAGGTACATTTTACAAAAGAAAAAAATTCTTATTTTATTTACTAGGTTTATTTTTGTGTATGTGTGTATTGCCTACATGTATGCAATTGTACCCATGTGATGCAATACCCACGGAAGTCAGGAGAGGGTGGCAGATCCACTGGTACTGGAGTTGCAGATGGTTGTCAGCTGCCTTGTGGGTGCTAAAAATCAAACCTGAGTCCTCTGCAAGAGCAACCAGTGCTCTTAACTGTTGAGCCTCTCTCCACCCCCTTAAAATCAAAAAATTTAAGTAAGTAATGTAATATTCCTATTACTCATCTTTTTCTATTAGCTTTGGTTTTTAATCCTGAGAAAGTATTGAAAAACATCGAATTTGAATATGTCACTAATATGATATCTTCCTTTATTATTTCAGGAGATGGCACACTAAATTGTCTTCCTTTTTCCCTTCTTGGGAAGCTCCTCTCACACCCTCCAAGGCCCCAAGGCTCATAGACTAACATAAGACATTTTCAGTCTGGGTTTCACATGTTTTTGTTTGTTTTGTTGATTTGTTTTGTTTTTTTTGTCATAGGGAAAGAGAGGATGACTTACAAAAAACTGCACAAAACTGATTGCTTTTGTACCCCGCGCATAGTCTCTTTTAGCTTTTGCCTGCACAATGCCAGTGGGCATGTGGTCTCACCCCAGGTCTGTAAATGGCCCATCTCCCTTCCAGGCCTGCCGGATGCCTCCACAATTTGCCCAAGGCACACACTCCCTATTTCCCATTCCAATCTCTCCAAGGCCAACTCTACCCAGATAACTCTCCACAGTGGGCTCTGCCCCTGGCTGGCTTACACCATTTGGAGGAATAAGTATTTTTCAGGCTACAGAAGATATTATGTGCCCTATCTATCATTGCCAGTAATAGTTTACTGCAACCTCAGTGTCCGAAAATGAAATGGACTCATCTAAAATTTGTACACTAGCACCAGTGGGCTAACATCATGGGGTCAGCCTATTTTGGATGCTCTGGGATAGAATCTGCTTTCTTACCTATTTCGACTTCTGATGGCCTTCAGAATTTCTTGGCTCACAGCTGCTGCCCTCAGCCTTAGCAGTGAGCTTGTGAGTGTTTGACTTCTCTTCTGTCATTGCATCTCTTTTCTGACTGCCCTCTTTGTCATATTTTTTTTTCCTTTTTAAGGACTCTCTAGATTTTATTAGATTGACCCAGAAAATACAGGACAAACATTCTCTTTAAGGTCAATTTTACTTGCATCAGGAATCATAACTTTCTGTTGCGATATAATTTCACATATTCACTCTACTATAGATAAATTGCATTTAAAATATTTCGAAAGCAAGTAAACCTAGCATTTGAGAGTAAGACAAATGTGGCCATGACTACCCATTTTAACGCATTTCTGAATGCTAACTCTGTTTGTAAGAGGGCAAATTATTTTTATTTAATCTCTACTTCAACATCGACATGATTGTGCTGATCACTGAAGTTAATTAAGAAAGATCCTGTTCCTTTCTATCCCTTGGTAATTTATATTCAAAGATTGATTTAATATCTGCAGATTAATACAAGGAATCTATAGTCTGGATATCACAAGATGATTGCATATATGAATTCACAGAACTTTCGACAGCATGCACAAGACCCGTGCAAACTCAAGGCAGACAAGAACAGCATGGATGGGGGAAGTGTACAGGAATTCCCAGCCCTAGCTGAGTGTCTAGTGGCAACTGATAAAAGACATGGAGAGTTAGTTTTCCTTACTGGTGTGATGCCTGGTAGGTTAGGTAGACTCCAAGAGATAGACAGAAAAAGAAAAAGATAAAAGGAGCACTTGGGAAACAGACGAGACTCATCAACCTTTATAAAAAGACAAATAGTAATAGAAGATATGATGCTGGGGGTAATGAGTGGGAGTGGGAAAGTAAGAGGGGTCTGAATATGGTCAAAGTACATTGTATGATATTCTTGACTCAATAAACATATTTTTAAAATTTGATATAATATGTATTGTAGATGATGGATGAGGTAATTTTTGTTTGCTTGAAAATATCTTCATTTTCCAGGTTTTCCTGACTTTAGACATTTTGTTCTAACAATTAGCTGTCAGTCTCATTGCTTCTTCCAAGTAATGTTTTCTTCCTTTTTTTTTTTCTGTTATCTTTTTCCAAAAGAAGGGCTGGGGCTATAGCTCAGCATTTAGGAGCACTGGCTGCTCTTGTAGAGGACCCAGGTTCGACTCCCAACACCACATGGTGGCTAACAACCATTCTTAACTCCAGTTCCAGGGAAATCCAACATCATCTTCTGATCGACATGGACATTGCAAGACATGGGTGCACTTACACACACGTAGGTAATCCACTCCTGCACATAAAATAAAAATAATAAATAAAATATAAAAAATAAAACAAACTGAAAAATACACATACAACGTGCAAATTTTTGTTTCTCTTATGGTAGTTAAACAATCAGAAAGGCTAAGTTGTATAATAATATCACAATATCATAATATCACAATAATATCTCTTGAAGAATAAGGTTGTTCCATATTAGAATGTCTTTCTTGTTTTGCTCCATATTAATGAAGGAGGAACTGAGATTTAACAGCCATCTGAAGACAAGGACTTAAGATTGCATGGCATGTTCTTAGAAAATAAATGATAGTTATAAAAGGTAAAGTTATGTGATGGTTGTTTAGTTTCCCACTCTGGTAGCTCTACATATTTGAAAGATACTGACATCATATGAATCAAGCCCTTCTTCTCCACTCTGAGATCTCTCCCATGCTATTACTTGGATATTGTTTAAATGTCTCAGTACCTCTGGAACAGAATGCAACCCAGACAGCAATTTGAGCATAACCTGGTAAGATCTGTGTTGAACTTCTGACCTTCATTACTACAAAATAATACCTATGTGTTTTTGCACATGTGTGTCTGTGTGTTTAGGTCACTAAGTCTGAAATATTCTAGCACCAAATACAAAATGGATGCAAAATTCTTACCCCAAATAAGACAAAATAAAGTATCATCTCTCTAATAGTATGATGAGAATTTGCTGCAAACATGTATCCCAGGTGTGAGTAAACTACGTAAACAAAAAATCTTTGAATATCATCTTTAGAATGTCAATCAAATGACAATCATATATAACACTAAAATAGTCTTGTCTTTTCCTGACATTTCTCTAAGCTGTCTGATAAAAAACAAAATGAAGGCATTAATTGGCATGTAATATGTGATCTGCACATTGCTGGAACACCTGGAAGCCTCGTAGGAACTATCCAAACAAACCCCTATCAAGTTATGGAAATCTACAAAAAATGAGAGAATCCTTATTTCTAGCTTCTTTGTGTGTATTTACCAGCACAGCACTCTTCTGCCTTTCTTGTTCCTCCATGTCACACCACTCCAGCTACAACACAGTAGTCACCCTTCCTTGAACAAGCCCTGAGGAGAATCTTAACTTCCTAGCCCTATTGGATTTACATGTTTCTCTTGCTCTCTGTGCATGACTCTGATAATGTTAGCATACACTCTATTGTGAGGTAATATCAACTTAGCCAATTGCTATTTATTTGTTATTAATTAATTTATTGATTTATTTTTGCTGATAAAAGCACTGCTGTTGATACTATGTAGAGTCAATGGTAGTTGCTTAAGGATAAGCAGAAATGGTTCATTCCTCACTCAGCAGCTAAGGCATCTGATGAGTTCTAATTACAGAACATTTCTACTCAGAACAATGGTTTTTGTTTGTTTGTTTTCATAAACAAGTTCAGGTCATTGACAAGAGAACACAGGATTGTAACTTCCAAAAAAGTAAATAGTTTTATTGACTAAGACAATAGCAGCTAAATATGAAAATTAATTAGTTTTTAAAACAGAGAAAATAATTTTAGGCTTTACTTAAGAAAATGCAACAAGTTCTCATATTTTAGCAAATGTGTTTTTTTTTTTTTAACCTTTTAAAGAAGTCTCACATTAAAAGAAATTGGGAAAACTGTGCACTCCAACATCATCTCTAATTCTGTAAGCCTGTGAATATCAAGATTATTTATTAGAAATCCATGGCCCAGATGAGTAATTAAGCATTTTGAGACAGATAATATCCTAAATAGCCTAAATAGGCTTCAGCTTCAAGAAGGAATGGACGAGTTTGTTCAGTGTACTGTAAAGAGAATAGTATACATGAAAGGAACATGACTGTCTAAAAATCATTATGTTTTTATATCAATTTAGTTTTTGACAATTTCATACATACATTTAAGGCATTATAATTATTCTGTCCCCCAACCACTATGATCTCCCTCCATGTCTATGAACACAGTATTTTTCTCAGATTCATGGCATTTGTTTGGATTTTATGATTTATTTTATTTAACTGTAATTATCTGTGTGATCATTGGGTTATAATTACTCCTTAGAGCCTTGTGGGGTCATCAATGGGTATACACCTAAAGTCAACAACTATTTTTCCAATTATTTTTTCTGTGGCTATTGTGAATAGTATCATTTCCCTGGTTTCTTTCTCAATACATTTGTTGTTAGAATATAGGAAGGCTACTGATTTCTTTGGATGTGTGTTAATTTTGTATCCTGTTATTTTCCTAAATGTTTTAAAGCAATTCTAGGAGTTTTCTGATGAAGTCTTCAGGGTCTTTTATGTATAAAATCATAAGATCTTCAAATAAGAATACCTTAACATCTTCTTTTCTACTTTATATCTCCTTTATATGCTTCACTTGTCCTATTTCTCTAGCTAGAAATCTGTACGCCTACGGTGACCTGGTTTTTGAAAAATGTGCCAAAAATGTACTTTGGAGACATGGTAGCATGCTCAACAAATAGTGCTGGTCAAACTGGATAGCTACATGTATAAGAGTGAAGCTAGATGCCAGTATCCCCCCCTTGCAAAACCTCCACTGGCAATGGATCAAAGACTTCAACATAAGACCTAACACCCTAAGTCTGATAGAGGAGAAAATAGGGAACACACTAAAACTCACTGGTGCAGGAAAGGATTTTCTGAACAAGAGCCCTTTAGCACAAGTATTAAGATAAAAATTGACAAATGTAATGTCATGAAACTAAAAGGTTTCTGTACAGCAAAATACAGTCATTTTAATTAGCCTATATCATGGAAAAATTTACCAGCTATACATCTGACAGAGGGTTAACTCAGAGATTAACTTACATGTTAACTGAGAGTTTAACTCAATTTACTAATAAAGACACAGACTAACTAATTGGATTAAATGACAAGAATCAACTATGTGTTCTCTCCAAGAAACTCACTTAACTATCAAAGACATCCAGAATTTAAAATTTCAAGGGATGAAACAAATCCTAAGCAAAGAAAAGCTGTAAACAAGAAAGCACACTTTGGGCAACGAGAGAGCAGCCCAGATTTCTGCTCTTCAAGGATTGAAATAAGTCAGAAGAAATAAAAAGGTTTCATACATTAACTTTGACACTTTGTTTTTTACAAGAGAATTTACCTTTTATTTTTAAAAACCAAATTTAAGTGTCTTTTCCTAAGATGACAAAGTAAGACATAAATTTCTAAGTACATGATTCAAGGCATAGAAAAACTAAAATAGAAATAGAGAGTAAGTGTAGACATATTTGTCATGGACAAGAAGAGGAAGGAAATAGGTTGATATAGAAAGTTACAAACATTGGGGCTGGAGAGATGGCTCAGCAGTTAAATGCACTGACTGCTCTTGCAGAGGACCCAGGTTCTATTCCCAGCACCACATAGAGGCTATCAACCATCTGTAACCCCAGTTCTATGGGAATCAACACCCTCTTCTGATATCCACAGGAATTGTGAGGCACAGGTGTACCTACCTACATACAAGCAATACACTAATACACAATAAATAAGATATTAAAAAGAAGAAAGTTACAAGCATTATGTCAGATAAAGATGTCTAGAGACCCTTAGATAGTCTAGGCTGAGGATGATATTTAATAATATTGTATTCAAAAGATTTGGTGAAGGTACAGAGAGGTACAGAGGTGAAGGTACAACATATAAAAATTTGAAAATATTTCTCAGCTATTGTGAAAGAGCAGTAACAAAACTGGGTGAGCAACTATGTTCGTAGTAGAGTACTGAAACCTTTGGGTGTTTTTGAAGGAGTGGTACAACTAGATCAAACGATACATTTACTTTGAGTTTTTTTGAGTTTTCCATATTGATTTCCACAGTGGTTGCACCAGGTTGCACTCACATCAATAGTGAATGAGTGTATTAGTCAGGGTTCTCCAAAGAAATAGAACTGGTAGAATAAATATATATGTATTGAGATTTATCATCTTAGCTCACAGGATAGAGTCCGAGTAGTCCAACAATGGCTGCACCACGCTCAAGAGGCTGAGAATCTGTAGTCACTCAGTCCAGAAGGCTGGATGTCTCTGTAGTCCCAATCTGGCACTGAAGGTCTAACGAATTCCAAAAGATCAGCTGGTCTTCAGTCTACAGCAGCAAGATGAACTCACCAGCGAGAGAGAAGAGAAGGAGAAAGAAGAAGCCCGGCATTCTCTTCTGCCTTGGCCTTTTATACCAGCTGCCATTAGAAGGTAACACCCACATTTAGGATGTGTCCCCGGCTTTAGATGATCCAATCAAGAAGACCTCTTTCATTTCAGTTAATCCCAGATCCAATCAAGTTAACACCCAGGATTAGCCATCACAATGAGGTTTCCCCTTTCCCCACATTCTCTCCAGGATTTGGTGTCATTTGTTCTTTTTATCTTAGCCATTCTTAGGAAACAGAAACTACCTAAATGTCCCTCAGCTGATGAATGGTTAATGAAAGTGTGATATATTTACACAATGGCATTCTACTCATTGTTAAAGAAAAATGAAATCATGAAATTTTCTGGTATGTCTGTAACTAGAAACTGTTATACAAAATGAATTAACACAGACTCAAAAACCAAGTGAAGTATAGCCTCTCTCATTTGTGGATACCAGCTCCAAATTTTTAAAGTAGATGAACTGATGTTGACACAGGAGCCAGGAAAATGGAAAAAAACCATGGGGTAAAGGGGAAGAAAGATCCTGAGAGAGGGATAGTAGGACACAGGTGTTATCAATGGGAAAATGGGGAAAATGGTGAGTACTTTAAATGAGGAGGGAATAGGGATAGCTATACCGGGGGAGGAGAGATAACTACTTAGCTGATATAAAAAATTAGAGGAGAATGTATAAGTTCAAAAGCCCACTAAAAATGCATATGTGTAGTATATATATATGTAAAAAAATATATAGCATATACATATTCATATGCATATGCGTGTGTACAGTTCAAAGCTATATAACAACAAACACAGTGCCAAGCAGGGGAACCTCCTTTTGAATTTTTGGTCAAGGCTTCCAAAATAACACAGGTCATTTCCACAGGTCTTGACTGCCTCCCAGAAATTGAAATAAGAACCTAATATTTAAGATAGGACATATTTCAGACACAGGGGTTGGACAGGAGCACTGTAACTGGCCTGGAAATATCCTCCCTGAAGTCTTGGTCCCATAGTATCAGAAAATACTATTCAAAATGCCAAGGGAGAAAAACCAATCAATGATCTCATCCAGTTGTAAAGTCTATTAGCTATAACAATGACTGGCCCAGCAAGTAATCTATATTGGTGCAGTAGTGGCACTTTTATTTTAGGTAGTCAATAGCTGTCTAATTGAACATAAGGCCTGCTCAATTAAAGGAAACTTGTGTATGGAATTGTAAACATCACCAAATACATACACAAAGTTGGACAGGTTGTAGATCCTGGAGAAAAACCCACTTTTGTCACATCCCTAGACCAGTGTAATTTTTTACTGTATTCTAAATATGTACCTTATATTGCAGACAAGTGCACCTTTCACTGCTCATCAAAGAATCTTCTTTTTGCAACAGACAGAGACTATTACAGAGTTCTACAAATGATTAAACACAGAGGAAAAGTGTTGGTGTGGTTCCTATCCTAAGTGGTATCTAGCACATCTAAAACTACACACACACGCACACACACACACACACACGCACACACACACACACACACACACATATATATGTATATATATATATATATATATATAAAACAGCACAATAGAAAGTCTGCTGCAACATCCCCCTGCTGCTGCTGGCAGTGCAGTCATATAGGCACGCTGGAACTGCAATGTCTCTTTATTAATGAAGTTAAACATCTAACTCCAATATGACTTAGCAAATTTGGGAATCAAAATCAATGATCCCCATTTGTCAAAATATACTGTTATGAAAATGAATGAAAAGTCACAATTTGTGAAAAAATAAAATGGAAAAATGTATGTTAAAGGGCTTGGATCCAGGATCTCTATTGCTTCTATAAATAAAATGTAAAGTTAAAGATGAAATAACTGAATAAGAACTTTATTTCAAAATAGTTTGTGAGTAATCAAAAGCCATGGATGTCTTCAGTGCAATTCCCAATTGTGTAAATACAAATGAGAATGAAAACCAAGCATCTCTAATCACCTACTAGAATGGATAAAATCTAAGACTCTGTCTAGTTTGTGGCAAAACTAGATCTCTGCTCTGCTACTAGTGAGAATGCAAAAGACTTCAAAATGTTTGAAAAGATTGTAGTTTTTTCAAGCTTGAAGTTAAGAAAACTTTGACATCGTTTCATGACTGACCATAAAAAAGAACTTACTTTAAAAAAATGTATGTGCTGCAATAGCGGTGACTCAAATATCAGTGTTTGCCTGCTCTTTCTTAGTTGATATGGACAGGTCTACAAGACATCTTTATAGACAATTGTTTATAGTATGGAACAAGAAACCCAAATAAAGGGAACTTGGATGCTTCATAACTGACAGTACACCTGCTCTTTCCTTCTGGAGGGAGTCCATACCTCTACACGCATTTCTTGTGAAAATACTCTGAATCAAAGAGCGGGCGAGTTTCACTTGCAAGATTTGTGCTGATGTTCCAGAGAGCTCTGGAGAATTGCTTCTCAGGATCGCTTTGGAAATAGGCATGGGACTGAACACTAACCACCTAAGTTCTTCCAATTCCTATCAAGGCCCATCAGAATGAAAACATATTTTGAGGAAAAGAAAATGACCCTTGAAAACAATGTTCAGGGCAGTTTTATTATAATCTATATCAGCCAAACATCCACCAAAGAAAGCAACAGAAAAACTAGCTCCCATTTTTTGCTTTTTTGGAAAAACATCTTAGCAAAAATTAGAAACAGATAAGGATTGGAGGATGTGAGAAACGACATAAACAAATCACATCTTACAAAACAAAGTTGCACTTTATCTTTAATTTTTATGTTTCTCTAAAACAGAAAGATTACTTTGTCCTAGGAAAAACGAGAACAGGCATAGTCTCCAGGCACAGCTGCAAGGACTTATTAAGAGGAAACACATTTCAGAGGTAGAATTAATATTAGTTACTTCAAAAGGTTTGGTATTCACTTGTGCATTTAAATTTCATTTTACATAAAAAGTATTAAGTAAATATACCTATGTGATGCTGGATGTACTAAAATATTTAAGAGGGACTGTGCTGTTGCTAGGAAATTGTTTCAGAAATGTGTTTTTAAAGGTTAGTGCTGTATGGGAACACCTGCTGCTAGATAGTGATTTCCAGATAAGAAAGGCTCCACCCATCACCTCTCAACAATATGGTTTCCTAACAAGAACTGCATAATGTCAATATAAGCAGACATGTCATCGTGGATGGGAAAATTTCACAAGGTCCTGCCTCTAGATGAAGAGCTACATACAATCAATGGCTACCGAGAGAGGTTAAACCAGGTTTTTCCAGGGACGAGCTCCCTAATAGGTTACGTAAACTCAAGGCGTCAGGTCTAAACAAATGTCCATACTAGCACAACTAAATGGACTCAGGTATATCGCTCTGTGTCTCTCTGTGTCCTCTGTCTCTCTGTCTCTCTGTCTCTCTCTCTTTGTGTGTTGTGTTGTGTTTGTGTGTGTGTGTGTGTGTGTAACGAGTAATAATTAAAGAAGAGATCCACAATTTGAGAGGGAGTTGGGGGAGGGAATGTGGTTGGAATTCCTCCAATTCGGAGGGAAAGACAGATGAAATATTATAATTATAGTTCTCATAAATGACAGCCTCAAAAAGTCAAATTACTGAAAGTTACATGAATAAGAAAAATGATTAGTTCAGCACTCACAATATGAAAGAAGCAGAAGAGATTCCAAGTGGTAGAGGAAAGACATTTGTAACTTCTCTCAATTTCCTGTTTTAAGTATTTTACAATGATGGAAAACATTCGTCTATCATTCACTTAGCGAGAAAACTTGACATGGACCAGCAATAGCATACATGGTTTTCGAGTTAAAGAAGTCTGAGTTTTAAACTTTATGTGAATATTGAGAAAAGGGAGTATTTTACCTCTTCCATCTCCAAACCTCAAGGCCACGATTCCCCGAGTCTTTAGCATCCTTGTCCCAGATAAGTAAGTCTGTAAAAGGTTTTCCTGCCATTGGTTTGTATTTCATCACAGCCTGGATTCTTAGTGTATGATGGGATCCTCAATGCAAAGAAATTCCTTCAAATTTTGTACTTTAATCTGAATTCAAACAGTCATTTGCTTTCATTCATTGTCTCTACATTCATCAATCTTATGTTACAGACACATTTACAAATATTCAGTATATACTTGCTAGGGGGAATTTGCTAAGAACTTTTACATACTTCCAAATAATGTGCTTTATCATCAGTTTAATTAATATATGGTATCCTTGATGTCTATTTAAAATAATATTTTATTCTTTGACGTTTTCATACAAGTTATACAATATATCTTGATCATATCCACTCTCCACTGCCTGTTCAAACTTCCTGTGAAATTCTTCATCTCTTAATAAAATAATTAATTTATATTTTCAATCTCTAAGGTAAAGTCAGTAAGTCTAAATACATATATTAAAATTTTGAATGTTGAAATTCATGAAAATTAAATAATCTTTCTGACCATAATATTGAACAAAAGCAAGACAAAAATTTTGCTCTGGTTTGCCATTGACTTAAATTATGTGACATCTTGTTATGTTGAAATATTAAGGACACCTTACCAACATCTAAGACAGGGGTTTCATTATAATTATATAATATGGATAATTAAGATTAGTGGAATATTCAAAACAGAATTGTTTTCTGGCTTCTGAAACACAAATCTCAGCAGGAAATATGAGCACCTTTTGCTCCACGTGGGCATTTGTTGAGAGGCCTGATCAGTCAGTAACCATGCACGTTGCTCTCATTTAAACTCTTTCATTGAGGGAAGGGTTCAATTAATTCTGCCAATTGGCAGCATCTGATATGCTTTTGGTAATTAAAAAAATGTTTAAATGATCATTTAAAATAAGATTTTCCCCAGTATTCTACCTATAATCTCGTGGAATCTGCAGGATTTTTTACATGGAAATTTTCACATGTTTTAAAAAACTTTATTTTTATTTTGTGTGTATGAGTATATTGCCTGCATGTATTTAAGTATACCAGTGCCGTGCAGAGCCCACAGAGGACAGAAGAAGGTGTCAGATCCCCTAGAACTGGAGTTGCAGACCGTTAGCCATCATGTGGATGCTGGGATTGGAAGCTGGGTCTTCTGCAAGAACAGCAAGTGCTCTTAATGGCTAAGCCATCTCTCCAGGCCCCAAAGTGTTAAAATTTTAAAAAATACAAATTCTATGTAGGATTCATTCATATTATAGGTTGGAGTATCATAATGTTCCAAAATCCATAAATTGACAAACTGAAATTATATATATGTATGTATGTACATATGTAGAATATATACAAATATATCCAATCTAAATTTCGTTGTCCTTACAAGTCTTGAATAACATTTCGGCATCTGCATTGGTTAATCTGGCTAAGCTCTACTTGGCATGGCATCTTTCTTAATGCCCTTTGTGCCTCTGTACCACGTTAAAGAGATTCCCCAGATTTATTTCAAGAATCTTAAGATGATTGCCATTTTTAAAATCATTGCAAGTATCTTATGTTGAAACTTTATTAAGAATAGCAAATTAATTAGCTGTGAAAACACTTTGAAAAAATATCCCAGGAGTCTCAGCTACCTTGAAAATAATTTAAAGCTACTCTGAAGCCATAGTTGAAAGTTCATGGTAGAAGGAAACTTCCTATAATTCTAGCACCAGGAATTTACCTGCACACAGAGTCCACAGTGAACTACCAAGAGATGAAGAACTGAACAAATACCATGATAATTCATACTGGATCTGAAATATTAACTTTTATTCCTTTCAAATTAAAAACTGTGGTATTGCTTCCTTAAGGTGTAATAGAGAAAAATGGAGCACAACAGTGGGTAAGAGGATCCAGAAGAACAGGAGAGCATCAACAGAAAAAGTAAATAAATAAAGAGTATGCATGAAAATGCTGTGCTGAAACTAATTATTTTGTCTGCTGACTAAAAACAAATCAAAATTAACAGAAATGAAAGCATATAGTACATAAATTACTGTGCATAAAGCTATATATACATTGGCAGATTTCTCAGGGAATTTTAGTGCAGAAGTCATACTCTTTATCTAGTTGGGAGTTTTTAAACTCAATCAATTAATTAATTCTCTCTTTCTGTAAGTATTTTGAACATTTATTATACTCCAATGTACTAACATTTCTGTTTTATTTGTTCATTGACCAGCAACAACTTACTTGTCCTCCCCCTGACCTTAGACAAGGGTAAACTTACACCCCCCATTTTATTATTCTCTCATCAGACACAGCTTCTAGACTTTTTAAAAGAATGGAATATTGAAATCCATTTGATTTAGTGCAATTGTTGCAAAGCATTGAGTTTATGACATATTTTCTAAGATTGATAAAGTATTAGAAATGAGCATCAATTTTTGAAAAGTTTCAATTGTTCAAATTCTTAACACAGAGCACGCCTATTAACATGGGGTTTCTGATTCATAAACTGTCATTTAGTCTGAATAATCTGAAGATAAATTTCCTCAGATCTCTGTGAATCTATTATACGCATACCAGATGATAAAATAATTTGTGTAAGAAAGACTTTTGTTGATTTGACTCTAGTTAGTTTCATGTGTGTTAATCAACCCCAACACCAGCTTCCTAATATTTATTCACCCTCATACCTGTAGTACATGCTTTCCATTCCTCCTCTGTAAACACCATCTGCTTTTCTGTATTTCTTATTTTCTTCAAACACTTGTGCTAGAATATATGATGCAGTCGGAGATGTGCAAACCATGGAGAGTCAGAGTATAGGAATGTCTTGAAATTTCTGAGGCTTCAACGAAAACATTCTGAAACCTCTTTCTGAGGGTAACTTATGTTATTTCACTTCCTACCACTTCATAGTGCTGGAGGTATTTATTTTTTCTTGTTCTAGATCCATCTCTTCAAATATTGATAGATTCTTATGAAATTTCTCCATTCCTCAGACTACCATCTTACTCTTCTTCCTATCAAACGGATCCATAATTTCTGGGCAAGCTTCATCATTTACATATTTCAGCTGGATTTCAAAATCTGATACAATGTCCCTTGGTCATTTAAACAACTACTAAGCTAATCTATATAGAAAATAATAAACATAAAGGAAAACTCATGTTTCAAGCTTTAATAAAAGTTCTAATGTTCTTTTTTCTTTCTGTATTTTCAATATTCAATTTTAACACGCTAATAGTATCTGCAAACAGAACATGGATACATTAGTCACTTTGGGTATGGAGTAAGAAGAGCAAGACTTTTCATCCTGTGACAACTACTGAAGCTTTGATTTGTTGGAAGAAGGAATTAAACTCAGTGTGAGATGTAACCTTCATCAGAGGTAAACTTACCTAAAGTTTTAGAGCATAAGAAAGGTCTACTCAGAAATGCCCTATCCCCTCCTACTATCCCTATAGTAAGAATTCTGTACTAATGTCATCTCAGGTTGAGGTGTGTTAGGCTTACTGTGGTCACACTATTTTTAGAATTTTATTTACTTTCTTTAAAATACATCCCTGTATTTCAAACTTAAAGATGACAAAAGATCTGAGTCTGTGTACTCATGACAAAATTGTACAATAAGAGGCTAAAGAGCAGTTAAAAGCACCAACTGTTCTCGCAGAGGACCTGGGATCAATTCCCAAAACCCACATGGTATCTAACAACAGTCCATAACTCTAGTTGCAGAGGATCTGATGCCCTCTTCTGACCTCCAACAGCATTTTATGACATGGGTACATGTACACACCTGTAGGCAATATACTCATATACATAAAATAATAAAAATTCATAAATAAAAACATTTTAAAATTATACAATGAATATCATTAACTTTTATAAAACTTGTTGAAAAAATATGATTTTTTTCTCTTTCCTTTTCCTTCCATTTCATTCTTCCTTTTGTCCTCTTCATTTCCTTTGTACTTTCATGTAAGATTTGTGCAGACATATCTTAAAGACCTAATTTTATAGCTGTTTCAACCTAACTTCCATCAAAGGTCATGAAATTCATCCTTTCTGCTTTTCTCTCAAAGAACATGAACAGGTGAAAAATCAGGCTGTGTGTAGTGATCAATAAGATACTGAGAGTGTTAATTTAGTCTTAGCTGTTTCAAACTTTGTTTTAACAATGTAAAGAGGATTGAACTGACTCTACCAGATTTTGCTTTCTCTAGCCAAATTTCCTTGAGGTTCTGCTTGAATAACAACAAAGAAAAATGAATTGACAAATGAACTGATAAGATTGCAAATTATGCATTATTGAACTTGGTTCTCCAGGAATTTTTACCACTACTCCCTGACTCTACACAGCAGAAGGCACTCTGTGTCTTACTATCTATCCTTAGGATCACATAAAAACTCAGGTATAAAAGCAAGTTAACATGACCAAGGAAATTTACAAGAGCTCTGCTTCTGACGAGACAGGGTGGTCCACTGTAGAGGAGTTAGAGATATCCTGAGAGGAAGACAATACAATAGAGCAAATGACGCATTAACAAGGACTCATAACAAGGGCCGTAAAGGTAATTACAGATTCCTGAGTGCAGCTCAGTGGTAAAGTGTGTGCACAGCAGACTCAGGGCTATACTCAAAGCTAGATGTCTAGCATGCATATATACATACATGCATGCATACATACATATATACATAAACTCATGCAGACATGCATCTATACACATACATGCACACATGTGCATATATATACATAATATATATATCTTGAAGAAGTATGTCTTAGTTTGTTTTTCCATTTCTGTGACAAAACACTGACCACTACCAATTTGAGGAGGAAGGGGTTTATTCAGCTTAAATCTCCTGTGTCACAGTTTATTAGGGAGCCCAAGGTAGAAACTCAGAGCAGGAACCTGGAGGCAGGAGCTGGAGCACAGGCCATGGAGGAATGCTACTTACTGGCCTGCTCCCCTGGTCCCCCCAGCCTACTTTCTTAAGCAAGACAGGCCCACCTGCCCAGGGGTGGCACCACCCACAGTGGGCTGGGCCCTCCCATATTACTCAATAATCAAGAAGGTGCCCCATGGACATGGCCATAGGCCAGTCCAATGAAGGCAATTCCCCAAAAGAGGCTCCCTCAACCCAGGTGTGTCAAGTTATACTAAAGCTATCCAGCACAAAGTAGAACTAAAAGGAACAAACTATAGATTTGGAAGTCATAACAGCACACAAACAACCTCATTCCCAAAATGTAAGCAAGTAACCATTATGACATAGTCACATATTTGTTTGAAAATGTCTACAAATTTATTAATAGCTATGAAATTATTAAATATTTTCCCTTGACCATTGGTTTCATATATTCACAGAAGTCTAAATCCCCACTTATTTCAGAAAAGGACAATTTACGCAAAGTGAGAACTAAAATAGTAATTCACTACTTGTTAGTTATAAGTATAAGCTACTGACAACTATCCCAATATCAGATTTCTCTATTTCTAATTAGGTTTAATCAGTTTAAAAAATGGTTTCTTTACGACAATTCATGTGTGCATCCATATACTTTATTCACTTTCACTCTCTGCTGTCCTCTGGTCCACCCTGATCCCTCTTGCTGTTCTTTCTCCCTACAAATCATCCTATTTCTTCTTTCATGTTCAGAACACTTCTTAAAGTCCAGATACCACATATGAAAGAATTGATGCAGCATTTGTCTTTATCCATGTATTACCTCACTTGCTTCCTTCCTCCCCCAAAGAGTCTCCTCTCTACCTTTCTGATGTATACATGTGTATAAAAAACATGCACATGTAATACAATACATAATATCTTGATTCTGCATATGTGATCATGCAGTATTTCTTTAAGTATAGTTTACTTTGCTTAGCATGATGATCACCTGTTCCACCTCTTTTTTTCCAAAAGAGAAGTAATTTTGTTTTTGGTGTTCTTTATGGATAAACTCTGTAACATGTACATTCACCACATGTTCTTACTCATTCACTGTTGTTGGACATTATAATGATAGCATTATTTGTATCCTAGGTAGATTTGTCGGTACTGAAAAGGACATGCAGGCAAAACACACATAAACAAAAATAAAAATAATAAATAAAATTTAAAAAAGGATAATACACAGGAATGCTTTAGTTCAATTTCCAACATCACACATGCACGCACACACACACACACACACACACACACACGTGTAAGAACAGTTGTGATTTTTCTTTCTATTACATTGTCCTTTGTTGGCTGAAGAAACTTTCCAGATGAGAAACATACCAAATGGTTCACATTAGTGAAAATTTAGTGGCATGCTCTACAGGAACACTAAAATAGTGATTTTAATGACTACATAAATTCCAAAATTTGACTTAAAAATGAATTAGCCTGTCATATTTACATTTACTGTGTATTAATGCTCAGATGACCATATAACCAAGTCTTATACTTTTGTACAAGATTTCATATATCATTTCCTCCGGTGCTTGGGTCAAGCTTTGAGTAATGTGATGTGAGTTTGCCTCTGTCTGTGACAACCCTGTAATCATGGAAATGGTTTCTGCTGCATCCGCACATGAAGCAAACAAAATTGTCATGGATCTATGTGTGATTATTTTAATGCACTACTGACTTTTGAACAAAATTTTGCTTTCACGACCTTTGCTACACAGAGAGTGTTGTTGCCTATCCCTGTTTCCAGTCCTGGCTAAAGACAAGGACAGCAGTGAATGTGTTAGTCTAATTCTCTCTGTGTAAACAAATCTCAAGAACCAACTTTAGCTGGAGGGAATTCAATGTCACAGTCAGACGGACTGGCCAAATGCATGACAAACATTCCTGGGCTATTGATTCTATGACAATTCAATAAGAGAAATCACCTGACAAATTCCTTGGATGAAATATTTGTTATTTTTTTTTAATTTAAACTTCAAAAATAATTTATTATTTTTCTTTTTATGTGTATTATTTTATTTTATGTGCTTGCATGTAGGTAGGTGCAACCGTGTAGTACAATGCCCAAGGAGGTCAGAAGTGGCCATCCCTTGGTTATGGAATTACAGACAGTTGCTGCCTGCCACGTGGGTCCTGTGAATCGAACCCAGGTCCTCTGCAAGAACATCTAGTGCTCTTAACTGCTGAGTCATCTTTCCAGCCCTGTTATTATTATTTTTAAACTAAGAAAAGACTAAATAAATTTTTCTTTCTTCTGGAAATAGAGATTCCCTCAGAAAGAATCAAGAAAAGACTTTGCTTTAAAAGAGCTCACAAATAAGGGCAGCTTGAATAAAAATCAGCTTTTGTTTTGTTTTCTTTTGTTTTTGTTCTATTTTGTTTTGTTCTGTTTTGCTTTGTTTTGCTTGATGCAAGGTTTCATTCTGTATCCTCTGCTAGCTTGTAAACCATGTAAATCAACCCAAGCTGGCCTGGCTCTTACAGAGAGGTCTACCTGCCTCTACCTCTTTAGTGCTGAGATTAAAGATAAACAGTTTTTTAACTGAACATGTTTTAGTGAAATCAGCAAGCAGTTAAACCATTCTGCAAAAAGCTGCCTATATATGCTTCATAGACATCCATATATATCAGTATAAAAAACAATGTAATTTTTAATATAACAATTGTGTGCGTGTGTGTGTGTGTGTGAGAGAGAGAGAGAGAGAGAGCAACACTTTGAAGCTAAATGAAAGGAACTTTATAAAAATATACAAAGGCATCTAAGAATTGTTGTAAGTGTACTAGAATAATTCTCTTTTAACTGCTTGGAGAGCCCCAAGGTAATGGCTTCCTCCCCAGCTTGCTCTGACTGTCTCAGTTCAGCAGTCTTTAAGCTGAATGCAAGCCCTTATCTCAGCCTTCCATATAGGCCCTTTAGGTACCGCTTTGACCCATGAAGGATAATTGCTTAACATTTTAATGGGCCTGGCACATGTGGCAACAAGAAGTTAAAAGGAACAATTTAAGAAGGAATAATAGGATCTGGATTTTAATAATTCATAAGAATCTTTAACAGGCAAGATTTTAATTACATCTCTATCCGCTGTCTCTTTCAGTTTCTAGTGTAGCACAACAATAAATAGCTTAACATTTTTAACTCCAGCATGCTGAGGGCACACTATTTGAATATGCATATCATGCTCTCCTTGCTAATTGTGTGAGCCAAAATTGATCATCATATATTATGTTTTAACATTAAAATATAAGCTTTTCTAACACTGGGATTTTAATAATAGCTATTAAATCATCATATTTAATATATTAGATATAACAAAGAGGCCCATGATACAAATTAACTTTCTATGAGTTATATAATTCACAGTAGCTATAGATTGATTACTGTATAAAAATTTAACCTCTACATGTTCATGTTTTCTTATGTGTTACTCTGTCAACACACGTTTCATGTGAAGTAGATGAATGAGTTTTTGTTCATTTCCATTTTTGCACACCCTATAGAAACACCCAAGATTGTAATTGTGCTTCGGAATCCTGGCCTGTGTTTCAGTCACTTCTTTAATGCTATCATACAGTAGAACACATGGGTATGGTATGTGAACTCAGTGTCTTTCACTGTATAACTGGCAATGATATTTTTGCTCCCAAATAAACCTCCATAGTTAAAACATGGTGTTGAAAAACATTAATCAAATAATTGACTTCTCTTTATAACAGAACCTTGTTGCCACACTGCCAAACAAAAAATAACAGTAATGGATTATTTGCAACACTGTGAGATTTAGGGAAAGATTCTGAAATTAGATCATTTTCTTTCAAGGTTGTGTTTCCAAAGTTCATGAGTAAAGGTCTGATTAATTTACTTTTGTGAGCTCATTGCTAACCTTTTAAATGTATTTCCTGTATATTAGCAGGGTTTGTTAGTATGTTTAAAAATGTCTTCTGGCTCTGCTTCCCTGGGCCTGTACCACCGGCTAACTCTCCTAGCCTGCACTACTATCCTCAGGCCTCTTGGGGTAAGTCTACAGCGCAGCTCTCCGCGCCGGGACTCCCTAAGCCTCATTCACCCTTCCACCCCACCCCCCACCCCTCTAGGGGATAAGGAGAAAGAAGCAGTTCAACAGAGGTAGGATTATGGGAGCAAGGGTACTAGTAAGGAAGAAAGGGGGGGAAGTGCAGGCACCTTAAGTGGGAAAACCAAGATAGAGGGGGGAGACGAT
>NW_008354017.1:526335-526856 GCF_000622305.1 Nannospalax galili | reverse complement strand
GCTAACTCTCCTAGCCTGCACTACTATCCTCAGACCTCTTGGGGTAAGTCTATAGCGCAGCTCTCTGCGCCGGGACTCCCTAAGCCTCATTCACCCTTCCACACCACCCACCCCTGCCCCCCTGCCCACCGTTCTATACTCTAGTTTGGACCCTGGGCCATTCCTAGTCTTGGGGCCCCAGACACCTGGGGAACCAAAACTGTTTCCTGATCCTTCTCACCCAGAGCAACTCAGTCCCTTTCTTGGGCTCCAGGAGCACCGCTTCTGGTCCTGGCCCTGCCCTCATCTCCCTCTGCTTCCCTGGTCCTCCAACACCCGCCAGCCTCTTTCTGGGGCTGACAGCCTCTTTCTAGGGCTCCGAGGCTTACCTTTACTCTCCCTGAGCCTTTGCATCCAGTACAACCCAGCTACTCAATCCACTCCCTGGGAAATCTTGGGGCTTCTTCCCTCCCCATCTGCCTTTGCTTCCCTGCGGGGCGCAGCCACGGCAAGGGTCTCAGGTCAGTGCCACCCAAGTTCCT
>NW_008354017.1:521094-521615 GCF_000622305.1 Nannospalax galili | reverse complement strand
TAAAAATTTACAGCCAATTTTGAAAGAGATGCATCCTACCTCAGGAAAACGTTATTGAATATGTCAATTGTGTTGTAATGATATGCTTCTTCTAAGTATGTTGTTATTAAATAAATCATTTAAAAAAATGTCTTCTGGGAGTATTTTAATCAGAAGTAAGAGAGAACTCATTAAAATTATTTTAATGGTTAAGACTACTGGCTGCTCTTACAGAGGACCCAGGCTCGAATACCAGCACCCACATGATAGCTAACAACCGTCCATAATGCTAGTTCCAGGGTATCCGGCACCCTCTTCTGTCCTTCATGGTCATTGCTTGACATGGGTGCACTTACACACATGCAGTCATAGCACTATTACACATAAAAATAAATAAATCATCAGACTTTGATAAATAAGTATGCAAACAGACATAACTGCAGGAACCAGGACAAGGGTAAGGAAACAGTGAGGTAAAGGAAAAGAAATAACCTGAAGGAGAAGAATAGTAGGTAACAGGCCTTAATAAGGGAGATATGGAT